>NC_051154.1:51414084-51584084 GCF_013339745.2 Dermacentor silvarum | reverse complement strand
CTTTCAAAGATGTTTGTAGGAAACAGAAAGAAAAAGATGACACAAAAGAGGGTAACAGGAGTGATACCTTCTTTGTCGAATGAAAGTTACAGCTGCAACCTTGTTTTACCTCAATGCTTCTGACCTATCCTGCTCCATCCTCCGTGTTGAAATGAATGATCTAAAGGGCACCACGGAACACAATACCATCTCCTGTTATGACTTACGTGCTTTTTTTTTTTTTGTCTCCCGAGTTATGCCGTCCTAAGCAGGCCACGGGAAGACAAGTACAAGGGCATAAGTTCGCCGTTCCGTCATGTGCGAAAGCTCGCGAAAATTGAATGGCATTGCGGAACCTCGCAGGCATACGCGCAACTGGTGACAATGTTCAGCATGTGCTCAGCGCAATCTTCAACCACTACATTTCGAGAACTCTAGCCCCCTGAGTTTGCTTCACAGCGATGACGATGTTGGAGAAGGAGCTTTCTTCACTGTTCTTTTAAGTTTCATTTTCGAAAATTAATCAGGGTATGTGGCCCAAATCCGAGTAGTTCCATTACGTGGGACGGCGTAGTGAGCAGCTCCCCATTAATTCTGACTCCCCTGGGCTTCACTGTCGTGCACGTAAATGGCAGCACACGAGCGTACACCCTCACCGGAGCGCGGCCACCACGGCCGAGAATCGAACCCATAACCTCACGCTAAAAACCCCATTGTCACTGAGGCACAGCAGCGGGTAGCTCAGTATAGGATGTATTTTTGTCAGCTCGTGCTTTTTTTTTTGCGTTTTCATTCGTATTTATATTAGTTCTCCTCAACCATTTTACCGCCTCAGTTAGGTCGCCTATTATTATAACGGGTGTTGCGTGTACTGTGTCGCCAAGCAAAATTCAGTTGCCGAAAGCACATTGCTTCCAACATTTTTACCCCGATCGCACGGCAACCCTACCTATAGGCTGCGGACATTTAAGGTATACTCCGTGTTTAAATATTATTTTTCTCTCCGCTTTCGTGGTTATTTGACACAAGATGCGGCAATTCCTTATACATTTTGCGGAAGCCGGAATCCAGAACTTATCGCCCGCTAAGCATTTTGGTTCAGCCAGCGTAGCATCGGCTGGCGCGGGTATACGATGCTATTTAGGCGTAGATGCTATTTAGGACAGGGTGCCATGCGCCTTGTTAGCACCCCCCCCCCCCCCCCCCTTGATGACTGCAGGTCTGTGCGCTGCGAGTATATCGAGATTTAGCAAAGCCGCGTCTCTCTTTGGAAACAATTCTCCGGAGAAAACATCATAGTGCCAAATGCTTCCAGTGTCCTCCGTTGAAATGTATGGATCGTCGCCCTTCCCGCTTGGCCTGACGGCTCATAGCACAAAACGTTCTTTTATCAAGCAGTAATCGGCCTGGTTTTACATTCTTCACCCGCAGAAGCACTGCGGCTGACAATAAATGCCATGTAGCAAAACAATTCGTGCCAATTCCTCCTGTTTCACGTTTGCTGAAGTTAGTATTCTCTAACAATGCACGACGTTTTACACAACACTCATTTATTGCTGTTGTTTTGCGTCAAGCTAAATTATTCACACGTTTAGGCAATGTGTCTGTTCTGACTATACCCATTTTTAGGGCTTTAGAATCCCTAGGTTTCAGGACGATCATCACAAGAAGAAACGTGTTTTTGAGAACATATTTTACCACCAAAATGAGATGACAGGAAGTGAAAGTTAATGTCGCTTGTTATTTGTAGTGAGCGCGAACTCACAACGCGGGTATAGTGACAAATTTATGGCGAAAAGATGGGGTCGGTGCCGCCATGTTACCTGTTGTCTTCTGTCCCCGCGTTATGGCTCGATTTTATGGCTTGGGCCACAGGCAAATGCAGTTCTGCCCATGCGCATTGAGATTGCAGTTGAGATTCATAAAGCGATAGGGTACCCTTTTCCTTTTTTTTTCTTTTTTATATGCCCTAAGTGTCTCTTCGTACATTAACACTCTTCATTGTCTCCATCGATGAAAATTCTGGCGGCCCGCCGTGGTGACGTAGTGGCTATGGCATTGTGCCCGAGACAGCGGGTTCAAATCCCGGCCGCGTTGGCCGTATTGCGATGGAAGTGAAATTCAAAAACGCCTGTCTCGTGCATTGCGTGCACGTTAAAGAACCACAGGCGGACAAAATTAATCCAGAGTCTCCCACCACGGCATGCCTCATATGATATCATGGATTTGGCAGGTAAAAGCCCAGAATTAAAAAAAAAAGATCTGGCAATCGAATGAATTCAGTGAAGCCAAGTAGATGGCTAGACATCTTGCTAGCGGGGAAGACAGAGAATTGTAACAGATGCTTCGCGTGGGCAGCATGTGGGCATCGATCAGTAAACAATGAAATAGTGCGCTATAAGCTGTATTGAATGTCTGTACTGTCATTCAGGTCCCCGCCCCCTTTCACAATGAGGCCAGAGTTGCAAGGAATTCACCATCCATCATGAATGCTTATAATATTATGTTCTGCAATCCTAACCCAGATACAATGCGAACACCGTCATTCCCATTTTTTTCCCGTGGCGATAAGCCTGTGGGCAGCTTCTCGAAGAGCTACTATAGCGTTCTGTGAAACCACGCACTGCAACGCTGCAGTTCGCAGTTTGCTTTCGTTTCTGTTTTCTTTTGCTTTTCACGATAATGACGAAGTACTATGAAAATCACGCCGTATATGCTAAAAAATTTGTGAGTAGGTTGCGTTAGCTGCGAATAGTTCTAAGCAAAGGACAAGAGTTAGTTCACTAACTTCTCATTTATCGGTACATACACTCCCTTTTCATAAATAGGAAGGCAGCCAATGTCAACTGTACCTGATTCTTCAAATCTCGCAATTTAGTTTTGTATCCCGATGGAAACACTGCGCTACCACGCCAATGCGAACAGCTACACGACCTTCAGTACGATTCATTGCAGCACTTGCTGCTCTCCCACAAGCAGTGTTTACATTCATCGCGACGCATTTCCGTGTGACAGAGTACTACTTCCAAGTACTTGGCATAATTTCATCGGCTTTCCAACCGTGTATCAGTGTATCAGAAACTACGCTCTAGCCGACCAAGGTCCACTTCCAGCTACATATAAATACACATTGGTATTTCCACTTTTTTTTTCCACCTTCGTGTCCTGAATGCTTGTGCCACCTTGATGCATCCATGGGAAGCAACGACTGGACGACCCGCCGTGGTTGCTTAGTGGTTATGGTGTTGAGCTGCTAAGCACGAGGCCGCGGGATCAAATCCCAGCCACGGTGGTCGCATTTCGATGGGGGCGAAATGCAAAAACAGCCGTGTACGTAGATTTAGGTGCACGCAAAAGAACCCCAGGTGGCCAAAATTAATCCGGAGTACCCCGCTATGGCGTGCCTCAATCAGATTGTGGTTTTGGCACTTAAGACCCCATAATCTAACGAATGGGCGAGCCCATAACACGTTTCAAACTTTTTTGTCAATGCATGAAATTTGCTACGGCTGAGGATGTGGTCCTCGTGTGTAACTCTACCCCCCCCCCCCCTCTCCCCTTTACTTTATTCGTCTTCCTGGAGGCCTGTAAGGTATTGATAAAAACATAAATATATGAATAATACCGGTCAATTAGCCGAGAAACAGCCACATGTAGCCAGTTAAGACACTTAGGCATGCTATAAAAGCAGTGTGCACCAACACGAGGCAGGCGAGGAACAGGCCGTACATACTCGTAACTTAATGACTGCAGTCGGCGTCGTCCCGCTCTGGAAAATGACTGCAAGGCTTGACGCAAATCACGAGAGAAAACCGGCGACCCAAGTAATCGGACAACAAGAAATATCTCCACGCGCCCGAAGTGGCTTGAAGGGGTTCCTCGCGCCTCTTAACTACGGTCGTCTGCGAAGCGGCACCGGGGAGCTCATTCTGTCGCGTCTGCATGGCGCGTCGTACAACGTCATCTAGGAATGCAGTACGCGCGCGGGTCTGTCAGGCGGCAATCACCGAGGAAGGCCTGTCTGCGCCCGACGGCCCAGCGCACAACACGCACAGCCATCTGGCACGCGAGGTGACATCGCGTCGCGCCGGGGCCGGGCTTGGAGGTCGGCCGCAAAACACGCCGACGTCATGCGGATCACTGCCGTAAATGCCTGGAAACTGCTTCGCTCATTAGGCCGATCATGCTGTTTTCCAACCCCTCTTCCCCAAACTTATTTCTGGTTGCTTTGTTTCTTCAGCAACAGTACTGACGTTTTTCTCCGATCTCTTGTAGCTCACTATTGTGATATGTTTTTTTGTACTCATTGTTTTGTTTCGAGATAGGAAAAATTCGAATCGATGCCACGGTGAAACAATTTCACTCACTCAAATGTGATTATTCTATATATAGCTTTATTATCGTTTCGCAGAAGTAAATAGTCGGAATTAAGAAGAGCTACGCAGTTAGAGGTAGTCGTGGGGTCCTGCGGTCGCGAAATGCAATTATCGCTGCTTATTGAAGATACGGCGTAAACTTTCCGTCATATTAAGCGGTTTTAGCAAAGCGCTATCGGCCACTGCAGTGCACGACTGCGAAGGACTACGGGCGCATGTGCCTGGTCAGCTGGGCATGCGCAGGTGAAATCATGGCTCTACTGATCTCGGTAATGCAATACGCACCGCGGTATGCGAAAATATGGTACCTCGAGGCCGAATATATGTTAGGCATCGAGGCACCCTATGCGAAAAAGCGCTGATTTTTCTTTCAGTAGGAACTATCAGTGATACCTACTGTTGCCTCACTATGGTAAGATTGATTATTATTATTATTATTACTAGTAGTAGTAGTAGTAGTAGTAGTAGTAGTAGTAGTAGTAGTAGTAGTAGTAGTAGTAGTAGTAGTAGTAGTAGTCGTAGTAGTAGTAGTAGCAGTAGCAGTAGCAGTAGTAGTAGAAGTAGTAGTAGTAGTAGTAGTAGTAGTAGTAGTAGTAGTAGTAGTAGTAGTATAGTATCAGCTTTTAATGTCGATACTGCTGTTGCTCTTACATCATAGGGTGACGAAATATGATAAGCGAGCAAGACGTGAATGTACGTTCCGAATCTCTGTAGTAACCTACCGGAACAATGTTCTTCCGTTGAATAAAAAACAATTTACAAAAGCCGAATCGTTCCCTAAGCAAACCTTTCACTGCTTTGCGCGCTAACGTGTGAACTGACCTTTGTAGTTTTGTAGCTTCGTCTTATGTATTATTCCAGGAGAATATTACAAATTTCCCCGCTACGTTGCATCTTAATCTACGCGTCTGTTACCACGGTTGAATTCGCACCCCTACTGTTGCAGTTTAAATTTTGTTCGTTTGACACACACACACACACACACACACACACACACACACACACACACACACATATATATATATATATATATATATATCATTTAGATTAGAAGTGTGGCTTCGAAGATTTGTAAGCAGTTACTGGCGCAAGTGTGCGCTGGGCATGCAGAAACTCGCAGGATATTTTTTCTTTCGTCATCTGGAAGCCTTAGTGAAGATGACTGCTTTCGTACGGTGAGAATATATTTGGAAATTTCCTACCATAGCAAGGAAGACACTCCTGCAAAAAGAGCTTGCCTGATCACAACAACCCACTCGATCACTCGCAAGCGTTCGCGATCACACCACTTGAATTTCTAAGGAGAGAGCACATCATCGGCTCTCTCTCTCTCTCTCCCTCCACCTCCTGCGCACCTGAAACGTACTTTTCTCTGCTTGGTTCCTTCTGTGCCGCAGTTTCTCACACGTGGTTATGAATTCAAACCAACTGTAAGTAAGCGCTTCGCGCACTCTCGCACTGGGGGCTTGTAGGGTACGCAGTGTATTTTTGTGAGTCTACGACTACATTCCAAACTTGATTAGCGCTAGCACTGCAGTTCTTTCAGGCCCGTCTCAATTGCACCGCTTCAGCGGGTAATCTTGGATGGTCCGTGCGGGCAACAAGGAGCCGAGAATGCGGAAGGCTGACTGAGCGCGGTGGGTCCTGCACCTGTCCAAGCAGGCCCGTCCTGCAGGTTGGCTCCCCCTGCGGCTTAGGAGTCCTGCGGGCGAACACGCTTTCCCGCCACGGGTGCCTGTTTTCGTGCAGTCGCCGGGCGCAACGGCCCGTCCACAGACGACGCGGCGCGTGAGTCAGCTGAAGCTGGCAGCAGCTGCGGCCGGCCGCGTCGTCGCTATTGGGCCCCGGCTGTCACGCAGGCCCCGGCGCGAGACGCAATGTTGTCAGTGCGCGTCGCCAGGACGTGCTGGCACGTGTGCGCGGAGCCCCAGGCGGAATCGATCGCGGTGCGTTGGTCGCGTGGCCCGGGACCTCATGACGCGCGCGTTTACGTCACGGACCCGAATCGATGCGTGACGTCGCAGCGCGTCTTATGTCTGCTTGCGCTTCCCCATTCAGGGCTGTAGAGACGTCACCGAACGCGGCGCTCGGGATTGGAGCCGTGACGTCACGACCCGTGGTTGCGTCACGACCGCTCCCTTTCGGCTCACGGCCGCTATAAAAGCTCGCCGGCGGCCGGTGCGCCCGGATTTTGACGCAAGTTTGCCGACCTCTCAGACGCATTCATGCAGGCAGCCTTGTCTTCGCTCAACGGGACAGCTCGCGAGAGAGGCCGTTTTACAGCGTACGTCGGCACCGGCCATCTCTAACCAGCCTCCGGATACCAGCCATACCGTCTTACAAGCTCGTCGAGCACGGAGCACACTGCCACACTGACCAGCAACCAGTGAGTCACTTCCTTCCGGCTGGACGGGCCGGCCCGGGCTGCCTCACCCGTGGTCGACCCGTGCGGCTGACCCTTGATCTCACGCTCAGCCGGTGGGCAGCGCCGAGTCCTCGTGACACGCGGGACTCGTGGCGGCTGCTCGCCTGCGTAGGCTCACTCTATTTCATCCTGCATTACGCGTCCACAGAAGTTCGCTGCTGCTTTGTAAGTCACGTCTAGGTTTGTTTGATTATCCATATTTGTTGAAGGCAATGATTCGCTTCTTCAATTGACGCTCTTGCGGCCGTGTGTGTCGTAGCTTGTTGACATCAGCGTACGGTGTAGATCAAAAGGCGACATGTAAGAACTTGTGCTCAGGAAACATTCACTTGCATGAACCTCTTTTCACGCTGGTACCCTTCAGTTATGCACTGGTGCATCAGCGAACGAGTTTTGCCTGTTGTATTGCTGCCGAACGTTAGAGTGTAGGTGGCTTGAGTGAGATCCGCAGAAGTGTAGTCGGAGCAGCAGCCCTAAGCAGCGCTGCAGTCACCGCCAGCGAGCTCGGGGCTATCGCTAGGTTGTGCGGCCGCACTGGGGGCAGCTGTTGTGGCCTGGTTGCCCGACGGCCCGGAGTTGGCTCGCCACTGCGCCCGCTGACGTCACGTTGACGCCATTGTGACGTCACGTTAGTATTGTGGGAAGGGAAGCGTCAGAGGGTCCAATAATAGCGTAGCGCCGCGCGTGACGTCAGCGGCCGTTTCGATCGGGCTATTTCGGGATGCTTGTAGGGCCTCTTCGGGCGCCCAAGCCTCGCCGATGACGTGCACGCGCTGTGACCTAGTTCTGGCGCTGCGGTGCCTTTGGCGAGTCCGCCTCTTCTGCGCTGCTTTCCCTTCCGGCCGTAGGGGCCCTCGCTCCTTTTCCTCCCGCCGACCCTCGCGAATGCCGCGCGGAAGAGCGGCGCTCGCGCCCGCCGCTCTTTTGTTTATACCGATGTGCGAGAGGTGAGCGAGTATGGGTAACCTTGACCTTGAGCATTAGTTAGTGAACCTAAGGACACAGAATCCGATCGGAGTATGCTGCGAACTTTCTGTGTTGTTAGGAGTTGGTGCGAATTAAAAGCTTCATAGTACTTGTTTGGTTTCAGCACTCACGGTCACATTTACACACAGCCTGGCATGGCCGCATTTGCCCTCCTTGTAATTATTGCGAAGCATTCGCTTGCACTTTCCGAACCATAGAGATTTTCATAGTTTGCATACTTTCCGAACCATACAGTTAGGCTATTTTATTTTAGAGACAGAGGCGACTAACATTCCTACAGGTTTGTTACTACTGTGGATGAGACGACGTAGTGACGACCTTTTAAACACTGAAAGCATGAACAATGCCGTATATTTTTCACATCGCCGTTTACGTAAGTGCTACTAAGATTCCTACGCGTTTTCTTCTTCCACTTGATCTCTGTTTATGCTTATACTGGCGCACTGAAACCGCTGACTTTTGATTTTCGACATTCCCGCTGTATTTTCTTTCAGATAATTGGTGATAACTATGACATCGCACCCGAAAGCGATTACTGTCTCATTGATCACTTCACGCACGGCGTGTTGATTGGTTGATTGAGTGTTGGGGTTTAACGTCAGAAAGCAAAGCGAGAGCTATGAGAGGCTCCGGAATAAGTTCGATGACCACTTGGGGTTGTTGAACGTGCACCTAAAACACGTTACACGAGGCTTTTTCGTATTTCGTCCCCGTAAGAATGCGGCCTCCGTGGTCGGGAAACCGAACTCGCGACCTAATGCTCAGTAGAAGAACATCACATCCACTGAGACACTGCGGCGGGTCAGCATGACATGTCAGCAATCTACGTTGTGACGTTACGGTAAGCATTCTTCACAATGAGTTAACAGACTGCATTCAGTTCATAGCCTGATTTTTTTCTTCCATCGTATAGTTGCACGAAAATAAATATTACGCAGTTTTTTTTTTTGTTTTTTTTTTGTCATACACTTAGCCGCTCGGCTAAGAGTACTGGTACAAATGCTTTCAAGTATGTTGAGCGCCTCTATTTGTAAATGAAATGGACCGCAACTGTTGGTGTGATGCTGTTGAGCTTAACCGACTAAAATGTATAGTTGCTCTCACTGTAATGTAGACGAGTGCTAAAGTTATGAAACATTAGCGCAGACGTGAACGTCCTTAAAGTATTATGGTCAGCCTTAGAGAGCACACCCGCCTCGGTAGCTCAGTGGCTATGGTGTTGAACGGCTGAGCACGAGGCCGCGCGTTCAATTTTTTCCACGACAGCCGCATTCCGATGGGTTTGGAATACACAAAACGCTCGAATAGCTTGCAATGGATGCACGTTGAATAATTCCAGGTGGTCAAAATTAACAGAAGCCGTCCACTACGGTGTCCCTGGGCAGTTTCGGGAACTTTAAACCCCACAATTTAATGCCATAGAGCACAAGGAATTCTGATAGTTTTGCGCTTTCTTTTGCTGATTTCCTGAACGTCATTTTACGTTTCTCTCACTCACATTAGAATATTCAAAAGCTAGTTATAGAATTCAGCATTCACGTTGTGAAGGATGGTAGCCTCTTCAAAAGATGGTTTGCGGCGCGGGCTGAGGCGGGTAGGCATCAAGGGTATGTTCCAACAGTATCGCTACGTAAAGTTAGAACGTTGCAAACAGATTTGGTCGCTTGCCGAGACACTCGTGACTTGCCTGTCTGTTTGACGGGAGTGCGCGATTGTCTTCCTGGGAGAAGCACGGCCATCCTTGTCGATGACAGGACAAATCCTATCCGCGAACCCCACGAGTCCAAATATAATTCGCGTTATTCAAATGGTCACACTAGGACTTGAACAAATGTTCCGTTCTTTTCAGTATAGGTCTTTATGAGACATCCTTCTCCTGCTCTCAAAGACAAAGACCGCTGCGCGGCTTCCAGCTTCGCATCCGACAGGCCTTGAGCACAGAAAAAAGGGCTCGAATTGCTTACCTAAACTTCAGTGAGTCGTAGAATGAGCAGCGAATATCGTTTAACGACAGGCTGCCATTGAGCTAGGCAGTGGAGTTTTAGCAGGACCTGCTCACTGACGATGCAGTCAGGCGACAGCTCTTCGACGTTGCTTCATTCATCTATGGTGTGCATAGTGTCCATGGTAGAGGCAGCCGCGGTTATTGAAGACCGGATCGCATCTAGACATTTTTATTTTTATTTTACAGTATTGGAATCTTACATCACTTTGGTCTGAATCTTAACGAGCGAGGCCATTCGAGGTAAATTTACGAAGTGTCGGTTGGTGAACTTAAAAGCGTTTGTTGTCATGCTTAAATCGACACATTTGGGTGGCTGCCTCACCTGCGCAAGAAGATTGTACTCACCTCTCTCCTATGTGCCATTTTTACACCATTCAATCCTCTGTCGGTATCCAAGCAAAGGTACGCCTGGATTACCTCCCAGCTTATACTTTCTTCTTCCTTTCTTTCGAGCACACCTTTCCCGTGTTCACAAAACTTCTATTATGCAAGTGCCGTCTGCGACTGGCAATCGCCTCCGCGATGTTATCCTTATCACGGCGCTCGCTCTCGTGAGCGGCGTACGCTCGAGCGGCCGCCAATGTGCAGGCGGTTTTACGTAAGAGGCGTTTTGTGAATGCGGGCCCTGGGGGGACGAATTTCTTAAGTTTCGCTTTCGTAAGAACTAGCCATTGGTCTGCCGCCTTAGCTAATGTGTTCGCCATGGTGGTTGCCCGACACTTGTTTTTACGAACAGTTTTAACGTGAGAACGTTTTTCTAAATTAGCCCCTTGTTCTTTCAAATGCTCGGGGAGTAGGGGGGGGGGGGGGGGGGCGTGAAATAATCGCCCAAAAATGATGGAGTTGCATATTTTCTGCTCATTCAGTACGGTCATCTTTCATCACTGGCGTCGTTGTGAGATACAATCATGCTCACAAACCTCTTTATACGGGCACTAGTGATGAAGGATGTGACGTTACAGTAGCGTTAATGAACGTATTTTTCATTTTTCTTTTTATATATTTTGCGTAGTTAGTGCGTAGTTCAATGGTTTTCATTGTTCTTGCAATACTAATGTAGGGCTAATTGGCAGCATGGCTAAAGAAATTAGCCTTGGCCAAGGCTCTACTTCGCATGCTACCAGTTTGCCCATTTTTAACTATTGGCACATGCTAGCGCTGTAAGAAGCGTTCAGACCGTGACAGGGCGCGGTAGCGTATACCCCAGTGTCACTATGGCATCGACAGGAGTGCTGGAATATGTAATCAGCACGTTTCGTTTGGCTGCGTGCTTTGTAACATTTATTTTCATTTTCTGTTCTTATTGCTATTCGTCATTGGCACGCACGAATACACGCTCCCACTGTCGCCAGGATTGGTCACTCGGCGGGACGTATGACAAAAAATTTATAGAATCGCTAGAACAAAATCTTCACAAAATACGGCCCCAGTGCTCGCACTGCGATTGGCCTGTCATGGCTCTCTACGGACTCGATCGAGTCCAAAATTGAAAAAGAGTTGCGTGGTAGCGGTATACAGTCGATGCAAAAATTAGCGTGCTCGACCCAATTAGTACAGCCTCCGGTAATCTTCAACTCGAAACACGACCAGTTCTGTTCCAGAGCGACAGGATCTCTCTAGATGCCATGCAAATATGATATTACCAAAATTTCTAGTCAAAGTTTCCTACATTACAGGATCATGGAGCAATCTGGTTCGTATATCCGGATTTTCTGACATGTGTGGCCGACAGGTGAGCACCACCAATTATTCGCTGTGAACAAAATGGCAAGTGTCATATTTATTACGATACATCTATCCTAATAAATTTAGGTGCTCTGATGAGTTGAGTTACTGATAGTCGTCATTTACTTATATTATTTTATGACCAATGACATTACTTCAATACAGGCAAAACCGCCACTTACTCAGAACTCATTTGCATTACGCCATCACCGTATTATTGAGACTAGAAGCCCGTGCACTGTGCGTTTCTCTTTAACGGTGCGCGGTTAGTTGCATCAGGTATAGTGCTTTACTGATGTTCTAAGCTCTGTGAAACCATTTAATGGTGCTTCAGACCTTTGACGGTAGTAAAACCTGTGCTTAAATTAGCGTCATAACGCATCCAGCCAACCATACAACGCCTGCCTCAACTGCTGTCAAATGGCGCTGAAAAATGTTTGTGGACAATTATAATCCCCTCACCCACGCGCGAAGCTGCAACATAATTCTTTGCCACTTGTACGCAACGACCAACTCGTGAAAGACGTTAATATTAAGTACAGTAAGAATTGCGATAACACGACGAAGGGTTCCTTCCTCTCGAAATGGGGGACTTGCATAAGTAACGTGCATCTGAAAGCAGAGGTCAACATATTTGACTGCTACTCCCAAATGCGCCACTCGTGAGTCGAAGGCTTCACCATTCTTATTACTTTTTTGTCCAAGACTGGTGCGGGATACATTGCGCGATTATCAGTGGCCCTGCAGAGAAAGAGATAAAGAGAGTTTATTTCAAGATAGGCAGAGAATCCGGCCTGAGCGGGAAAGCTCCAGCCTGCTGCTCCTGCAAGGGCGCCAGGTTCGAGCAGTGCACCTTGAGGAGATACTCGAATTATGACTTAATGTTCACTGAGTAACTAAGTATGACATACAATGTTCATTAGCATATATATTTCATGCACTTGACAACGAATATCATAGTGCATATGTAGCGTGGCGCTGGATAGACACAAAGAGATTCTGGCTCCGATAAGAAACTGGGGCTAGATTCACAAAGCTTTTCTTTCGTAAGTTCGCTTTGCCATTGGCTGACCGCATTCGCTAATGATATGTCTTGCATCCGGATTGGCTAAAATTCTTTCTTACGCTGGAATTGTTCGTACGAAAAAATGTCAGCCAATCCGGATGCAAGACATATCATTAGCGAATGCGGCCAGCCAACGGCAAAACGAACTTACGAAAGAAAAGCTTTGTGAATTCGGTCCCTGGAGATGTTAGCATGGCCAACGGCTTCACATGGTGGCCAACACGTAAATGTTGTGTCAAAGATGAAGCGACACAGATAGCGAAAACGCAAACACACAAACACTCAAACACGTAGGCGGTCATAGACATGCACTCACTGACTCATACAGCAATAAAGTTATACTTGTTGTTTTGTTAAAACATCTAGCGCTCGGGAGCGCTAGAAGTGTCTCCGTTACCTGTCATGTACAGGCGGTGCTTAGGTGCGAGCTCGACAGCGATACATTTGTGGTGCGTTAACTAAAACGTTCAGAAGATACGGTGAGATATCGATGTCACATAACTGCAAGGAGTAACTGAAAGTCGAGTGATTGAGAATAGTGGTCGTGAGAAATGGTGAATAATGTTGCGTGTTGCACAGAATGAACTTTTCGCTCAGACAATTCCGTCTTACCATAAAATTTTACTGATACAAAGTGCTGCATGAGTTTGAAGCAACAAAGATTAACTTAAAGCACGAAAAGTGCAACCGGTCATAGTAGAAAGTTTTGGGTAGGGGGCGGGGATAAAGCGAAACTTACTGCCTTGTTTTCCTCGTGATCACGCGTTTCAGGGACAAATTTCACAACGCTTTGTACTGATGAGAAAACTACTTTATAAAGCTGTAATATGGTAAGTTGGCGAAGCCACAGCCCCAGCTTGAAGTATGACATCTTGAGTCCTGTTCTTACCTGCCCTAGACGCAGAATATTTCTGCATTAATAAGCTTGTCACATATCGGCATACGGAGGGCAGTGGCGCTAGTTTTGCGCTGATGGTTGGGTCTCCTTTTATCGAAAGAAAGCGCACGCGAGGTGTCTCTCTTCACGGCGAGTCCCGAGCAGGCGAGCGACAAGCAAGAACTTACTGCCGCACATGCCTCTCAGATTCTTTCGGATAATGTTAAAACGGAGGAGGCGTGACGAAGCTGTTCGTCGGAGAGCCAACTATACTACGCTTTCTCGCTCTCAGAACTGTGCTATACTATACTACGAACCTCTGAATTTTAATGCTTTCTTCTTTGCGTAAGAGGAGCGTGGCGGCGTTTCCTGAGCCGATCCGCCTTCAGCAAGAAATGTGGTCTCAGTGTATTGAAGTCACATATTGTATTCGTCCTCCACGACTCCGTATATAGAGTAATTATCTCTACACTGCCCTTCATAGCGCAGCTCTAACGACAGCCTCCTAAATGTAGCCAAAAGGCTCAGCATGCTAGTCAATTCCTACCATTCCAGCCTGTTCGTTGGTGTACTGGCTGAACAAGTGAAGCAATAGTTTGGTGCAGACATGCTTCAAACCGCTGCGAGCTGCTTATCACCTTTAGAGTCAGTGATTCTTTGGCAGCGTTCAAAATCTTCACGCGATGGCCACCAATACATGCGAGTTAGTTTTTATCATCAAATACTTCCTTTTCAGAGCCAGGAGCCAGTTTTATTAGCTACTCAGCTAACGACAAACGGAAGCGCTATTTAGACACTACAATGTACCCGTGCGTCAGCAACCTGTACCGTTTTCGCTGCTGTGGGTTGAGGTCAAAAACCTCGGGGGCGGATTCTCCAAGTTGTACGCACGCAAGACTGGTTTGGGATTGGTCAGAAACCTCGCTTTTGTTTCGTTGGCCGCCACGATTGGCCACCGCCCACGATCCAGCCAATGAGGTCCTTACGCGCGAATGTTGTCGGGAATCTGGCTCCTTTCTCTACGAAATGGGGAGAAGGGAGCTCAGATTGAGCCCACTTGGGCCTCGCAGTTCAGACGCCGGTTGTACACTTCCGTCCCTGGTTCCTTTTTTCTTCGCGAGTTGTCACTTCCCGCCCACGGCAGCAGCTACCACGCATTTGCTGGTCCGCAACGGCGAGAGGTAGCCGAGGGAGAGAGATCCGCGACGCGCGCGCCTCTCCGGTTCTAGTTTCGAAGTCGAGCCTGGAATCTTTGGGCGAATTCTTCTCGCGCTGGACGATCGCCTATCGGCAGGGACATTAGAGCAATGTGACTCCAGCGTGCTCGCTATCTGCGGCCGTATGCGATAAAGGTGCCGCTCGCGTGTTGATAGCGCTCGCTCGGCGGCGCGATCGGCTCCACGCAGTCTGCCCGCAGTCGGCGCCGTTCTGAGGTGCCCCTCGCCTCCCGTGGCCCTCCCGCTGTCACCGCGCTTTCTCTACGCGGCCGATTTTTTTGCTGGAGTCCGTACGCACAACAGTGTGAGTATGTGCGCGCACGTGTTGCACGCACCGCCGACGCTTCAGAGAGCCGTCAAGTGCATAGCCTCGCGCTATGCGCCCGCGTGCGCTATGCGCGAGCCGCCGGGGTGTCGTTGCGTCCCAGGCGGCAAGCAAACCGAACACCGCTGTGGGCGCGCCACTTAGTTGCGCGCAAGACTTGTGTTGGCATTTACTCCAGCGGTCGACCACTTCAATGTTGAGTGTTGCGACATTACGCGTCCAGGACAGTTCTCACGACGCAGATCGTACAGGAGCAGGCGGCCTCCAATCGTGATGACAAATGCAGCCACTCATCGAAGAACAGCTTTTACGAACTAAAATCATCTTGAATTCGGCTCCCCATCCGGTCTCCCGTCGAGAGCAGCTCGTGTCAACTGTCGCGCCGGCTTAAGCATGCACATGCATTGACACAGTGTTCCGACACATCGCTCTCACTCTGAATGCAACCCTTCATGAGAGGAATTTGAACCCGACTGTGGGGAGCGAAAGAAAAACAATACGAGTTAATGTGACGTCTTTCTTATGCTCGCTTAACGGACGCACTCGCTAAGGCACTAACAACTCTGGCGTTTCTTGCATGGGTAACGTGGTTGAAACGAAATTCGTTATGCTCGAGAAAAATTGTCATCACCTGTCAGTTGCAGGCAATGGCTCCGGAGCTATGGAAGAGCTAGTTCAACGGCCCGGTTGTCTGTTTTCATCCTCTTATCACAACGCAGCTTCCACCATTTTTGTTTTGTTTTATTTCTTTCATAAATTATGATTGAATGTTTCTCTGAGAGGTCAGGTTTGTTTACATCGTAGTTATCGCGAGGTCAGCATTTTACCTGTTGTGTCTTCTATGTAGTATGTCCTTGCTGTCATGCTGTGTTCATATTATTATTCTGTTTGCTGCCCTGTTCATTATCTTAATAAACTTTTTGATGCTAAATAAAGCTCAGGGCTGAAAAAATCTGACTCAGATTAGCGGCTCAGGTAATTGGTTGGCTGATCTATGGATTGCTTTGCATGAGACACTTCTCTCGTTAATAACGCAACCTCAGTAATTTGTCCTTTCATGTTGTTTAGTCACAGTGGTAATTGTAGCTAAAATTCTGCTGGTGGCTACAGTGCAAAGCATTTTTTCAGCACAAACACATTTTGTGCTCTGAGCAGTGATGACGTCATGCAACCATTATTCGCAGTGCACCGTTTTTTGCGAGTTGTGCTCCGCATATAATTTTAATGTGTTCTTTTTGTATTTAGCAACAAAGGTTTTTGTAGCTGACGTCAGTTTATTTTTTTTTTTACGCCGGCAAACAAACTTAATATCCAAAGAGGAAGATACTCACAGTGTGTTTTGCCTTTAGCAGTTTCTACGCGGGCTTGCCATAGCTTTGCTGACGCCAACCAGCAGCTGTGTCAGAACAATGCTGTCTCAAAGTAGAAGAAAAGGAAAAACAGCAGAATACTCTGAGGAACTTTTCTACTTCTGTCGTACGTCTCGACTGGCGCGCGGTACACGTCACTCCGCATGGACGCGAGGATCATGCGCCTACAATATTAGTCACCTGCGCTCACTAGATTTGAAGAGAAAACAAAACTTTTGCCTGACATCTGGAATTGAAAACGAAGACGTATAAGGCATATCACTGGATAGTTCATACGGAAGCTGCAAACCATTACAGTGAGATGAATCTGCTCAAACGGTATAGACTATGTCCAAGTCCTTGAGCGAGAGCTTTTGTAATTGGGGACTCCTCTGCAGAAGGACAGGACCGTATCTGTGCTCTCTCAAACAAGTGGTGCTTCATGTGGACAGTGGATTTCATTTATACGATAAGCCGAACCATCCCGTGCCAAAATGTTTGTAGAACATTCTCGCATACAGCCACCGCTCTGTCGTTACGATTACCACTTCGCCCGGTGCCCCGAGGTGGTGCCTGGCTGGAGCGGAAACGGAAAACCAGCATACCGAATAACTCGCTCCGAAACTAGTCCTGGTGTGGTCAATGCCGTTTATAGTGCTTACTCGTGAATTCAGAAGTTGTAATCGCAATTCTGTAAACTGATGACTTCTTCTATGTACTATAGGCTCAGATAGGCCCGTCAGCGAAGCTGTTATGGCGTATCCGATACAGGGGCCGAATTCACAATGGTTTTTGTTCGTAAGAACCTTTTCTAATTGGTCGACGGCCATCGCTAATATGTTCGCTGTCACTGTTAGACGGTTATTCTTACGAGCTTTTCTAGCGTAAAAAGGCTCTGTCAATATGGGTCCCGGTGTACATATGGCCGAAATTACGAGTGTAGTGATGATGCATAAAATTACGGTGAATTAAGGTCACCTTGCTCGTTGAGTTGTTAGCGTATTCATAGATGACTAATATTTGATTCATATATTCGTTGCCATGATCAAGTGCAACAGTCGTCAGGCCCAATGGAAAATAAGCTCCTCGAGGTTCATGCTCTGTATCGTAGTCGCCAACATCATGGCAATTAAAAATTCATTATCATCATCCGCTTGGCATCGATACTCATGTGTGTGTTGGCTCTATAAGAGCACCCAGCTAATCCGAATGCCCGAGTGTCTTTAGATCATGAAAGAATGAAAAACGATGAAAAAGAAGGCGCAATGGTGTCATATTTGATGCGCGAAACTATAAAGTGTTCTTGTCTCGATTGTGACGGCGGCGCCCTCCTTGACTCTCCCACGCAGCCCTCGCGGTGTCTGAGCCGGAAGACCAGCCCAGCCCGAGTGCAGCTGCAAGCTCAGCGGGATCGGAACCCAGCACGGAGCTCGAGTCTGCCTCCCAGGCTCTGGCGACAATTGGGGCTGCACCGTCAGAAACCATGCTGCTCCTTGAATCACCGCAGGTAAGGCGCCCCTATACTTTTACTGCTTGTGCTCGCGGGCGCCCTGCCAGCAGCGCCGTTCCTCGCGAGAAGTGTTTGCCGTGGCCTGATAGCGGATGTTTTCATATCGAGTAGGGTGTCTTTGACGCCTGGCAAGAAAACATTGGTTTGTCATATTGCGAAGAAGAAAAAAACATACGCGTTTAAATAGGCTGGGTTCTGCTCTGAGCACGAGTATAGATGTACTGTGGTTTCTCGGGCTCGAAGTAAATTTGGTTATTTCGTGGGTCTCTTTTTTGCCACTGGTATTCTAATAGAGAGAGAGAAAAAAAAACAAGAGGTGAAAGGCAGAGAGGTTAACCAGATTAAGTGTCCGGTTGGCTATACTCTGCACCAGGGGATGGGGTAAGATTGTCGATAAAAGGTACTCCAGATTCCATTAAGGTGATGGAACGAGGGATAGATATATGGAATAAAACCGCCAGGAAGAAGATATGAGATTATGGTGATAATTATGACGATGATACACAGGTGAAAGTGATGAAGCGCACGCACAGGATTCACATCATTTAGCTGACACCTGGTAATATGTGAAATCCCCCACCCGTAAAGGTTGCAGGTTCCGGTACTTTGCTGTATATTGCATGCGGGGTTTATTTTGCGTGCGTGTGTTGCGTCAAGCTTCGGTGCCTGTCTGCCTGCCTACCTGATTTAGTGGCGTCGTGCACATGCGTGTGAATTGCGAAGCGGGACGAATGCCGCGTGCTGCTCTGGGGTTACATTTTCTTGTATTGCGCGGGGACTCGCGGGGCCCTGGAAGGTTCTCCTGCAGGCGCGTGCTGGAATGCTTGGTGTAAGGGCCGCGCCTATAGTGGCCCCATGTGCCTCTAACGACGGAGCCCGCGGCGTAGGCGTGATATCGAACGAGCGGCATTCATATTGGAACATATCCAACCGTTCCGCCGATACTGCGTTGCGCATAGACGTGCGCGATCCCGAGTGCATCTCGTCATTGTTGCGCTATCGGCGAAAGTAACGCAAACACGGACGTGCCGTGCGGCCGCCCACTCAATGTGCGTCATTCGGGTACCTTTGGGTGTGGAACAGCGATGCCTGAGGAGGCCGCTGAGGCGCGTGTGAGCCGGGGAATCTCAGCGCACAAACAGGCCAGACAGCTATCAGAGGCGACACGCTCTTCTCTGTGTGCACGTTTCACGCAGGGTACCAAGAAATTTTGAAATTGTGTGCCAGAGTCCGTCACAGATTATCTTCTATGTTATGAGGGAATCTGGAATGTCAGTACAATCGGACTCTGTCATAGAGAGAAAGAAAAATAATAAAGGGGGGGGGGGGGGGGGGGGGGTCAGTTGGTGTTTACTGCGATTTGTCCGTCACTCAAGCGCAGTGGTGATAGCCGTGTGTTTGACACCATTTTCATGCCGTGAAATCAGTCGTTTGCATTTGGTGATGCGCAGGAACAAATGATTGAAGTTTTAAGAAATCGTGCGTGCTTTTGTTTTGCAGGCTAGGTGAGTTTATTTTAAGCAACGAAAAACCATTCGCAGCCAATAATAAACTAATGTCATGTGATTACATTGAATTAATTGTTTCCGTAGGCATTTGCGCCTGACAATCATCGCACATCATTTTTATAAGGAGCCTGAAGGTACATATAGCCGCAAAACGAAAAGGCGCTATCGAGTTAAAAACCGCTGAGGGAAAAAGAAATTGTGTGTGTGCGTGTGTGCGTGTGTGCATGTGTGCGTGTGTGTGCGTGTGTGCGTGCGTGCGTGTGTGCGTGCGTGTGTGTGTGCGTGCGTGTGTGTGTGTTCTCCAGATTATTTTCTTCTTCGTGCCCCCCCCCCCCCCCCCCCTTGTTCGTTCGTCCAACGAAGAAACCCTATGATCGAGAATATAAAGCAAACTAGAAAGCAGCCGACATGTCAAGCCGGAAAGGTGGCGCTGTGTAGAACACATATTTTCAGGCTCTGCGGGTTCTCAGATAGCAGGTGGAAACGCCAGCTTTCATGTCGCTGGTAAGATGGAGCGTAGATGTTACCATTGCAGTCGCGAAAACACAGTCGTGTTTTGTTTGTTTGTTTGTGTGTGAGTGTGTGTGTGTGTGTGTGTGTGTGTGTGTGTGTGTGTGTGTGTGTGTGTGTGTGTGTGTGTGTGTGTGTGTGTGTGTGTGTGTGTGTGTGTGTGTGTGTGTGTGTGTGTGTGTGTGTGTGTGTGTGTGTGTGTGTGTGTGTGTGTGTGTGTGTGTGTGTGTGTGTGTGTTGTGTGTGTGTGTGTGTGTGTGTGTGTGTGTGTGTGCGTGTGTGTGTGTGTGCGTGTGTGTGTGTGTGTGTGTGTGTGTGTGTGTGTGTGTGTGTGTGTGTGTGTGTGTGTGTGTGTGTGTGTGTGTTTTCCTTTTCTTTATCTATTTTTCCAGATTTTTTTTTTTTTTGCATGAAGTGCGCAGCTGCCATCGAGATGGGGGAAAACAAGTCGTCAGGTAGTACGCATGTCTCGGCGGGAATCGTTGCTTAGCGCTTACTCCTGGCAAGCGCTAAAGCATGTTTCGACACACGTCGAAACAGCCAGGAAGTTGCCAAATTCCACTGTGGTTCGGTATTAATGATTCGGTAGTAAGATTCGGTACTGGTGAGGGAGATAGTGATTGCGGAGAGGAAGAGGCGCTATTTTCTGCAGCCCTTTAGGGAGCACTGCTTTGCGTCTTATACTAATGAATGTAACGCTTACTGATACGCACCATTAGGCATGATGGTCCTGCACATGTCCATTGGCATTTGGTTATTTTTTATTCAGTTATTCCACAGACTGAGTGCTTTTGGGAATCCAAGGCTGCTATGTTTATTACTGAACATGGTCCTTCTTCACATCGCCTCATCCCTCGCAAGTCCTGACCATGTTGGGCACTCGAGTGTGCCCATGCGCACGTGCACTTTAGATGCACGTCAAGCGCACGTCCCTCATTGCTCATGGCAGGCACCTGCGTCTCTGCCGCGTCGGAGATTCAGGGCGCCTTCAAACAATGGGCTGCGTTACGAGCAAACGGTCCTTCGGTTTCCTCTACAAACGTGGCTCGAATTTGTGTCTTCTTTCCATTGTCGGGAGCTGTTCGTTTTATTATCTGCCGTCAGCCGTCACCATCCGAACATCGCTGTAGCTGCCGCAGAGTGCGGAGCCGCGACTTGTCGGGAGTGAATTTTCGTCACGCTAGATCGATGGGCCGATGCCTCTTCTTCACTTTCTTGTCCACACCTGCACATTTTGTTACGCACGAAAGTCGGTCGCAAAACGAGAAATCTGTTTCTTTCGTTGTTCTTCTTGATTTTATTTTCTTCTTTCTTTTTCCAAGGATACCGACGGGTTGAGTGACAATGGTCATGTGTCTCGGAAAGTCGGCCTTTCTTCTTGCTCGCCTTCGATCCTGCCTTTTGCCCGCCATATCGAAAGTGTTACTACCAAGTGCATAGCCCCCCCCCCCCCCCTCACTCACTCTCTAGCTACAGTCTTCGCCTATGCCTATTATTTTTCTTGTTTCTATTTTTGAGCCGGTTGCATTGTGTATTTCTCTTTTTCAATTGAAACGATTTGACTGAAGGCTGCAGCCGCTGTTGATGTATGGGCTTCGCGCAGCGCAGCAAGCTACGGCTCTGCAGCGCTGGCAGCTTCGGCGACGCAGTAAATATTGGCTACGCCACGCACTCCCGCTGCTCCCTCTCCGACAGCCGCACTGCACAGCACAACTTGCGGCGCGAAGCACAGCTGCACTCGACGCCAAGCCGAACGCCTTCCCAAAAAACCTCAAAAATAAAAACACTCGCTCTGGGCGTTAAGCCGGTGACGTCATGTACAGCCAGCAGCTCTGATAGCATTGCGATAGAAAAGTACCTCTCAAGCAGCCTATAATCGCACATTGCCTGACACTCACCCATTGCAAGGCCACCTGGATGCGTAGCTCAGTCTCGGGCCGTGCACCTTGAAGGAGTACCGACACCTATTTTAGAAGTAGTAGGAACTCTACCACCAGCTTCTCGCGCGTAAAAGGATGACGCTTAGCAAGTAAGAACGTTGGAAAACGCTTATAACATACTTTTATTACACGCTTTCGAAACGCCGATCCTGGCGTCATCGATATTACCGTGACGTCATGACAGAGAGCAGATTTGCTGACGTCGTGTAGCAATATGGCTAGGTATGAGGACGTTGATCATTAAAGAAAGAAAATTAACGATACTTGTGTGCACGTTTCTTCTGGCTGCTCTCGCGTGTGGCAGCCGCAGCCATCGCAGAAGCGGAGTGAGCCAATATATCGTGACGCCATGACGCATCCACGGCCTGGATACCGAAACCGAAACTGGGCTGCATTCACAAATATTTTAGTTCGTAAGTGCGCTTTGCCATTGGCCGGCCGTCTTCGCTAATGATATATCCAGCATCACGATTGGCTGAAATTTTGTCTTACGAACAATAACTGCTTATATCATAAGTCGTTCTTATGAATACCGGCTCTGGTTCGTAGAATAAAATATTATTATTGTTTTTTTTTATTTATCTATTTTTTATTAGGGCGGTCTGGCACTTGCCAGTTTTTTTTTCTTTGGTATAAAGGTCTGGGACCTTCAGGTACCGAAAAAAAATTGTCAGAAATTTCCTGTCAATACTCTTTTAAAACTTGAACTTTATCTGCGAGCCCTTTTTTCTTGGCGTTTGCCACATATTAAAGAAATTTGAGTCAGGTTCAAGTGAATTAGCTTTTTTTTTTACCTGCATATTTTAGCCAACTCGCATAAGGGTCAAGTCTGGTTCAAAAAACTTGAAGTATGGGTAATAAGCTTTGGCCAGCGTGTAAGACCTCAGTGATACAAATAACTTTCCGCTCTCTGAAACTGCAAGTCAAGTCTCTGCAGTAAACGTTTTTGAGCTAAACAAGTTTATCATAGTGTATAAGAGATGTCACGTTACCTTTGTTGATGTACTTTGACAAGCATTGTTTGTAATTTCAAAAATTACAGCTCTTTCTTTTTATCTACCGCCATGAATACGCACCTCTGGAGTCATGCATAGTTATATGTGAGCCTGATGCCCCTCTGACTTTTAGTCATGGTGAAACTGTTTACGCCGTCGCTTACACCATTGTATTTGTCTCTTCATACATCTATCTTTGATATCGTTACAATGCATGCAGAAACATAAAAAAGCGATACGCGCTTTAATGCACCTGCATGCCGAACGCGGTGGCAGTGCCATGGTCGAGGATGCGGAACTTGCAATATTAAAGCGTGATCGCGTCAATTCGGAATACATTTGATGCAGGTGTTTCGTGATACATAGCATGACAGAGTGTTTGACCATAACAGTTCCTGAATCACACGCCAAACCCTGTCATTGTGACTTGTGATGACGTCTTCGCGCGTGTGAAGATCTGCACTGCCCCCCTCCCCCCTCGCTTATTTTCTTATTTTTCTATCTCCCGTTCTCCATGCTATAATGTGGGGTGGTAAACCGTATTGTCTGTTCTGGTTAACCATCCTGCATTTGCCCTTTCTTTGTTTCATCTACATTTCCCTCGAATCTAAAAGGTATGCATGTGCGCACCGAAAGAGAAAGTGGCTTATTCCTTAAGAGTGAGGGGGTTTCCACTGCGTCTTGAAGATCGCACTTGTCGCCGATGATATCTTAGTATGTCATAGATGGTGCATTAATTGTGCACCCTATCAACATATCCCTTTGGGAAAAGGGGGCTTCCACCATGCCTTACATATATAGTACCTGTCGCGGCTGATATCTCAGTCAATCATAGATGACGCATTACGTCTTGTGGCTCCAAATGTAAGACCACGCTCATTGTGCAGCTTTCTGGGGTAGTTTTGCAACCATGTATGCTGCGATGATCAAAGGGCTCTATGACTACCATATATCGACATGGGCCTCGCCAAAGCATCTTCAGGAGGCAAGTGGGAGAGGCTTAGGGTAGAACCGACTTGTGAATGGCTCTCGTTTGAAAGCAACACGCCCATTGTAAGATGCGTATCCGCTTGAGGCGACCACCACGGGTCGCAATTTTCGAACCTCTTGCCTTTCTGCACCAGCAGGTCAGGTATAAGACATGCGCAGGATGTTTAGCAGTCTCGGCGTTTGGCCAGACATCGTCGTCCACTATAACGTGGCTTTGTGCATGCTTGCGACGACGGTTGTCGCAATCGAAATTTGCTTGACTTCGTGTGCTTCGGTGAAGGAGGAAATAGGAGCACCCTTTCCTCGATTCATCCGTTCCCATTTCCACGCTAGTCTACGCGAGCCCTAAAAGGCAGTCTCTGCGTTTGCGCTGGAAGTCCGTCTTCCCGGGCACCTTGTGCTGCTTATCTCCATTAAAATGCGTTAAGGAATAAAAATAGGGAGCCGGGTTGGGAGAGGGAGCAGGTGCGGCCGCCGACTACGCAGGTGAGTATCACTCGCTTCGGCCATCAGGGATTTCGCTATCGTTCTAAAAGAAGCGCATGGCTATCGAATGTTTACGTTGCCGCGGCGACGATAAGTTGAGCTGAAGTGAGAAATTCCTTTCCCAGAACGTCAACAGATAAGCGTGCCGCGCATAAGTGCAGCGCGAGAGGCGTCACGCATGCAGCCCGCGTGCCTGCTCGTACGCGTCCGCTTGCATCACGACGTGCTCGCTCGTGGAGTCCGCCCGCCACTCGAGGTCGCACGGAGCGCTCCGCTAATCGCCGTCCTGCTGACACCCACCTCCGCTTCACAATAAACTCTCTCCCCTTCCTTCGCATCGCAGGTACTCGTACCGAAGTCGCTTACAAGCGTAGTTTTCCTTATCTACGTTTTCTTCTACGTCCATTTTCGTCACGCTGAGTGTTGCGGAGCCCCGAGCACTCGGACAACGGACGATCGTGCTGGTGACGACACGCGATAAACATAAAGACACTTGTTGCCGAAGACGGGATACGTGGGCCGCAACCGTGCATTCGACCACACGCAGTCCTTCTTTAGGCTTGAACTGCACGCAACAGTCTGTAATATTCAGAATAGCATGCAGCCTAGTTGCGTCACCGTATACTAGGCCGTATGCACTTTTTTTTTTTCTTGGGGGGGGGGGGGGGGGGTCGACTTGCTTTCATCTAGCAGAGATACGCTCGCCGCTAGTTATTATATAAAGGAAGTTGCGCGCCAGCTTTTTGAGAGGTGGTTGCACTAATAGATAACACCAAGTATTGAACCGCTCAACAGTTGTAAACGAGCGAGCTAATTCCACTCATGCCAAAAACTGTGTAGACACACCGCTATTGTGAACTCGACTACCTTTGACACTTCATTAAAACAGAAAACTATATAGCAACTAAGCCTTCTGCCGTAGTACCGGCGAACTAAGCAATGGCCGACATTGTTGTGTATAGCAGACACAGGGAAATAAAGTGGGGGAGGGGGGGGGGGGTCTTGAAATAATTTATGGCTGAACTCGAGCAAGAATGCTTTGAAAAGCGCATCTGATGACTAATTTTATTTGGGTTGGCAAGGGGTCTATGCCTTATTTCTTTTCCTCATGACCTGTCGAGTTCAATGAAAATTTTACCAATAACGCGTATAATGATCAGATAGCCGGTGCGGACGCGGTATATGCACGATTCTATACTCTGTAAAACTTACCAGAAATGTTTGCACCTAATCGGTCAAGGTTCACTGACGTCTGTTCCATCGGCCTGTATCAGTTACCACCCATCAGTTAATTCCAGGTCAATGCATCAGCGACGCCGCGCGAAAACCTGTGAATAGAAACTGTCTTGAACTCACGAAAATGACTTGTTTATCTTCTGGAGAGTATGCCTATGCCTCCTTTGCAGCGCGCAGACTGCATTACTTGGTTGAGGCCCCCGCAGTAAGATTTTAAAAAACCAATCGCTCACGAATCAGCGTTAGGGCGACTGCTTGTTGACGACTAAAGGTTCATTTCGGGTGTGACTACGTATTCCTGCTCTTGCTGCCTTCAAGTAACGTCGAAAATAAAGTAATAATAACCAGGCGAAAGAGCCAGTTCCGTTTGAGCTCCCGCCAAAGTTGGACGTTAATGATAGAGGGATAAAAGATGTGACGACAACCGCTTCATTGTCGTCGGCGGTTTGCAAAACGCATCCACAGCGGCCACCGGGAAGGCAGGAGGTCCCGGGCCCGTGCGCCCGGGAAGGGCCACTCTCAGGGAAGTAGGAGTGTCCTCGAAGCCCAGTCTCGAACAGCAGGGGTGGAGGCTGCCGTTTCATCTCTCCCTCCCTCCTTTTCGTTGCGCAGCGGAGTTACACCCCCGAGACAGCCGGCCCCGCGCTCTTGAGCAAGCAGCCCTCGGAGACTGCGCCGTTCGAAATTCAAAAGAAGCGAACTTGATTTTTTTTTTTTTTCTTACTCTGCCAGCACCGTCCCACGTTGGGCGCAACATTGTTGGCGCCCGGCGAGTGGCTGCTTCACCACTCTACGTAACCTGTACGCCGGTTTGTGATTGGCTCGCACAGACAGTCTTCTTTTCAAGGCGGTTGAGAGGCAAAACGCGGCTGAGACTGATGAGAGCACCGGGTAGAACAGATGGCACCCAGCTTCTCATTTCTCATACCTTGCTTCTCTCTCTCTCGCTCTCTCTCTCTCCCTCTTTCGAATAGGGCGATGCGGGCTTGACAAGATAATGCTCACCCATAAACATCGCAGATGTCTTATTCGAGACTGGGTTATATCGCGTGTGGAAATAATACCCAGCGTGCGACTGCGTCGTCTATAAGAAGTTCGCGAACGTCAAGCATGGTCGCTATAGCCTGCGTACACTTTGGCACGGCGCTGTATATTAAACAGCCCCACGCAGGCAACGTTTTCGCGGCAAAACATTCGCAAGGCGATAGATCCGACGAAACACTTGCCTTATTTAGATTCGCCCAGCTGTACGAGAACGTGATCTCGTAGCTCGGGGCGCGCCAAAGCCGGCAGGGGGAAGCACATATCAAGAGCCTGTGCTACACGCAGGTGACGCTCAACTAATGCGTCAAGGAAATTAGAATTTGTCGCCACCCACTCACAACAGCTTTCCTCACTCACCCCCCCCCCCACCCCCCTCCCACCTCTCGCTTTCCCTTAACTCCCTCGGATTGCTCCCACCGCTCAACTCGCATCCTTCTTTTGATTGATAACTCAATTGTGGCCGCTTTCACGCAGTTATGCGTTTAGACGGGCATGGTAAATATTTGCACGTTCATCAAACACTCATTTTCGTGGCATTTAGCATGCATCGTCGCACAAGTGAGAAGCGACTATATACATCACGTTCTTGGGCATATGTGATCGTTCCTTATAGCAGAGGTTGTTTACCTACCTACTCGCCAAAGCATGATCCGCGCCAAGTGCTGCACATATATAATTCGGTTTGAAACCTTGAACACGTCTAAACATGAACGTGAGCCTGTTCCTCTTCTCGGGTCAGAGAATATAGTAATTCATTACAATTTCATTTCTCATTAACCAAACAAATGTAGTGCGAATCGGGCATTAAACAAGGGTTCTCGGAGAGCAGAAAGGATTTTGTACGTTGCTCTTGCTTCTTCCGTTAAATGTCATGTGACAACAAAGGCAGACTGCCGCATTCGAAGCAACTGATGCGGGAAAGATATATATATATATATATATATATATATATATATATATATATATAACAGTTCTTTGAACAGACCGTTACTTGGGAATCAGTTGCGCTCAAGTTGGTCCTGCCACACACTCGCTGACAGGCTTCAAGCAAGCAGTTAGTCCTTGTCAGAGCGCGAGCCAACGGCATTTTCTATCGGGCGTTGCAAAACAGTCTTATAACCGACTGTGAATATTGCACACACGAATTGCAAAATAAAGTCGAAATTTACCGTTTTACGGCGACACTGAGCATGCAGGCGACAGTTACAAAAGTATTGAAGACGGGTGCACGCGCTAAGCAGCAGGCGGCGTATTTCATTGTGACTCGGAGTCGCGGTAAACGCGATGAATAGTGATAAAGAGTGACTATACACGCACCAAACCCTCTATGGACGTATAGGGTTCCTCTATGTAGAACATTTTTGCCGGCGAACCAACTTTGTGCGTTGCTTGGCACTTCGCCTTTGCCCTTCAGACACGCAAGTTGACGCATTCGCTCTGGTGATCTGTTAAGTGCAATACCGTTAGGTTCATACACTTTTGCATACGCCACTCAAACTGACTCACGTCATTCTAATGTATACGAAATAGACTAGATTCAGTGGCAGCCGCAAAACCTTTCCACATCCGTGCGGGAAGCGTCTTGTCCGTGATCCGGCTCTGCTTTTTGTGCTCTCAGAGAATCACCATCATCATCATCATCATCATTACTATTATGATTTATTTATTTATTTTTATTACAAGTACCATAGGCAGAGAGAAAAGGCTGCGATGCTTACCAACACACAGAAGCGCGAACAACCCAGCGTATTCCTTTGGCTGCACATATACGACGGTACCCCGCCTACCGTCGTGATCTGATGTATTGTCGCAGTGCGTCGCTTTGTGTCTTTGACGGACGCGCATATTCGCGACTAGGCTGTCGTCTTGAATTACAGCTATCGCCGGTGTAGGAAAGAAAAATGTGGAACATGGCTCCTGCCATGTTCCACATAATGTATATGAGGCACCTGGGTCTCAAGAGGCGCTCCAGTAGCAGGGCCCCAGTAGCAGTGCCCCTTACAAGCCTGATCGGTGTGCCTACTGGAACAGCCTATTCACGCACTGAGTTATCTGCTATTCTGCAGGTCACGACTGATCAGAGACAAACTTCGAGCGATTTTTTTTTTTTTTTTTTTTTAGCTTGCCTCGTGCCACATGCGCCGCGTTTATGACCAGCTGGGCTCTTCACCTTGAGGCACCCAGTTGACGTCATCCATCGCTTTACTCTTAATTGTTAGATCTCCCGCGTCGGGCGGTGTTTTCAATGCATTCAAGGGGACTGTATACGGATGAAAGCCATGACTTTCTCCAGCATGAATATAATGGCCAATTTCACTGGATTCCCTATCAGCCAAACTTCTTAATCCATCGCGCAAGAAGGCTCGTTGGGGTCAGGAGCCTTCCGTGCATGATCAAAGCAGTACAGCACGGCCACTTGCACGTCACGTCGTTTCTCGCGGTCAAAACTAGGACGGAATTCACAAATCTTTCCAATCGTAAGAATCGTTTGTCATGGGGTAGACGGGAGAGAGGAATGCAAATAAGGTAGAGAGAGACATGCACACACATACTACAGGCACACGATCACAGCCGGTCACGATTACCGCACACAATCACAGCACAGGATCACGTCCAGCTCTATGAACACCAAATAAGGCTAAAGCTTCTCACAAGAGGCATGATTGCTTACGCACATCTGCATACTGACCACTGTCCTCATTCTAATCAAGTTAACTGCGAGACAAACACAAAGATGCTCGTTTGCCCCAGTTCCGCTTTAACCGTACCACCTAGAACCTAAAATTTTATAATATCATTACTTCATCTAATTATTTTCTACCCTCGACTATGTGCAGCACAATTCTGTCGTGGAAGTTGGTTTGCACACTTTTCCCGCGTCATTATGGGCAAGTACTAAATGAGGATTAACCATTAATGTGGCTATTTTGGCTTGTTGGTGATCCATTAGTATCAGTAGACATAATAGCACCGGATTAACCAGTACTGTTATGACGAATAAAAGCCGCGCACAATAAATTGTATGACGACATCAGAGTGCATGTGAGAAAGTGTTGCCAATGCAATAGTGCAAAAAAAAAAAAGGAAATAAACGAAAAGTAAGAAGCAGGGCTCTCGTAGATAAGCACAAGTAGCGACATCCCAACTAATCGAACTGAAGCTCGAAGCGTTCAATCTCAATAATTTCCTGAATATTTCTCGCGCTCAGCCTGGGTAACCTGTTTAACAAACATGCAACCATTGCCGTCGGCATTGCCCGTATTAAGGCTGTTTGGTTGTTTGTACATTGTTTAAGAAGGATTTCCAGCACGGGATCGTTTTAGACGATGTAGTATTCGTAACACAGCTTATCTTTCTTACGCGTATTCCCATCAAATTTTCTCACAACGTTACCACCTTGTTGTATTTCATTGAATATGTTCTGCTGCTATAAATACGACATGGCGTTGAGAGATCACCATAACGGAACACGTTGAGCGCGAACGAAACACTACGAAGGTTAACAATGGAGTGATGTGCCATTGTTGCCCTACCTTGAGTAGACATTAGGAGATAGTAAACGAAAGCAGAGTTCTTACAGTCAAACTTAAAGAATTTTGAAGACCTGGGAAAGGCTGGCTCAACTCGATTTGTCATTATCAAGGCTTAATGAGGCCATGTATTTGTTCAGTGTAATTTGTGCCATGCTGGAAATCATTTGCAGACGGTTAAGCAATCTCCCAATTTGCCTTTGTGAGTACAAATGTGCATGGGCATGTCGGTTCAATTTCATCGATCAACAAAGGCAAAAGTGTACCGAATCGAACAGTTTCGAGCCATCAGTGCCTTAGGCGAAAAATCCCTGTTTAAATATCATTCAGTGGGGGCCAAAGAACGTTTACCACATTGTTGTCTTGCTTTTAGCTTGCTTGCTATCTTTATTTCTCTCATAAAAAAAGTGATTGTCATTAACGTGTTGCGTAATATTGTTGTCGGTGTCTTATATTTCGTCTTTTACCATACAATAAAGCGTTCAGTATCAAGACGAGCAGGTTAAATTGACTAAATAATTTTATCCTTAATAATAACGATCAACCGCTGGTGTTCATTGTAGAAAACATCGCACCAACCGATGCATGAATGACGGAAGAAACGGACACAAGCGCTGATCTCAAACTAATATTTATTAAGAATATATAATATATATATATATATATATATATATATATATATATATATATATAGAGAGAGAGAGAGAGAGAGAGAGAGAGAGATAGTATATAGACTCACCCGTTCACACACTTTGCTGGTGTTCAACCATACACAGGCGTAACGAGTTATCTTGTGAGGGTGGTCTGCATTCATTTGAGTGCCATATCTGTACCAGCTTATCAGCGCGTTCACTTATGGCACCGAAATTGCAGAGTAGATAGGAAATGCTTTTGCTGCAATCAGTGCCGCGCTCTTAGCTGGCACACGCAACGCTCACCTCCATCAATCGAAGCAGAGGGCATAGGAAGATATCGCGGGTAGCGTCCAGGGACACAATTTGTGCATACATTACAACATCGTGTAGACCTGCATAGTTAAATGCGCGTTTAAGACTGAAGGGGTGCCGCATCGTGCTGCGCCTGCTATTTCATTAATCCGCAGACTCAAGTAAAGATTCGCGTGCCAATCTTAGCATGAGTCCTCTGTTTGCTCGCTTTATTCACCTTGTAACTGGCGTTTTTTTTTTTTTTCTTTTTTTTTTTTTGTCACTGAGCAATGACACAGGAGCCATGACTATCATAATGAAAAATTCCACTTGCAATGCAGAGCTCATATATCTTCCAAACGTGAGCACAGATGACTAAAAGGGAATGTACACACGTTAGAAAAGGCTGGAGGTAGTCAAAAGTCCAGCGTCTTGCGCTTGCACTTCTGCGTGACATGGGTTTGCTGGGTGCTTGATAAGTCACTTTTGTATTCGGGTTGTAGACGCTCAGGTGTAGTAATTTTCAACACAGCTTGTCATGCTTGACCGGCCTGCAGCATCACCTCAACCACAAATATCATAACCGACCGAAAGTTTAATGAGACAGGAAAATAAACAATACACCCCACTAAAGTTGGTCGAAGCAAGAATGTACAAAAATTTCCAAGATTTCGGAGCCATGCTTTATGCGTGCACGTCTATTTCAACAGTCCGAGATACTGAGTAATGCGTTCTTTGGTCGCCCTGTCCGCAAGCTGAGAGTACACGTATAGACCGGACGTTGTTTCTATCGGTCGTTTATCTCTTCCATAAGTTATCCGGGAGCCATCGGTTGATCATTTCGCGTTCACGCTGTGAAATGCCGATGGTCGAGTTAATGAATCTGTTCAAGTTTTTTAACCGAAGACTACCAACTAACTGAACAATACCAAGAAGCAGAGGCTCTTCTGTGCATTTCGTCGTCTACATATTTTTGAGGTTCTTCGCTACAGCTTCTGCAAAAATTCTTAACGCATTATCTTAAGCCAGTTAGCCGTTCGTTGTCCTCATTCTGTTAATCTCTCACTTTTTCATCTTTTTTTTTTTTCACCCTTATCACATCCTGCTGCGTGCGTAGCACTTGCATAATACTAGTGTATGGATGTGCTTGCTTTTAGGTTCATTTCTTTCTCTAATGAAGCTGAGCGTTTGTGCACGACTCCTACTTCTGGACATTGTGTACCAATCTATTGGTAACGAACCTAATCTTTGATGCATAAGATTTATATACTTCGGCCACAAGGGTTGGTATACGCATATCGGTTCGTATCTACACGAAAATACCCGCGCTGTCTGTCAATACTTACTGTAAATCGCGTCCAGCCATAGCTTCTTGTGGCGTCTCTCGTGGAACAGTGTCATATTGACATACACATGCAATAACGGGTTTGGCGACGAAGGGTGGAAATCTCCAAGTGCTTTTCTGTGTGGTTCCCGCAGGAGTTTCTTTTCAGGCAGTGTTCATATCTTGTGTCTTTCATTGCTGCTCCATGTGGCCGCTAATGTTCGCGGTTCAAGGGAGAACGCTAGATCTGGGCTCGCTTGCACCACTCTTGAAACCTTCTAAAAGCCATCGGTCGTGTGAACATGATGCACTCGACAAAACTGAGTGCTTTTTTAGATACGCGCTCCCCACTCGAGACTTGCCTCGATGGAGGAACATATAGGCGTGGCGCGCTAGGGGCGTACACGAAGCGTGCCCTCACTTCTCGAGGAATCGCAAAAGAAAAAAGTCAGATCAGATCAGACGGAGAGAGCGGACGATCTTCCGCGCCGGGTGCACCTATCAGAAGGCGCGCAATGGTATCCGGAGGTCGCAGCTGAGCGGAAAAAGGCTCAGCAAGCCTGGGTAGCTCGTTTTCGATGTTTCCGTTGGATCTGTGCGCGTACACCCCGGTTCTTGGCGTCCCACTCTCCTTCTCATTACCGTTTCCGCTGACCATTAAGGTGTCACACGCGTAATTTGCATTGGTGGAGCGCTGTTCCACACCCACTAACCAAGTCGTCTGTCGTGTTTAATGCGGACGCGCGCAACTGGAGACCGATCTCGTCCAAGGCGCTCCGCGCTCGCCTTGCGGCAGCAGCGGCTGCGCACAGATGACACGCGGAGACGCGTGGCCCGATCGCTGAGGATGAAGTGCCTCGACCTCGTGTCAGTGTCATTTCGCGCGCATGCGGCGAGGGTGCGTAGCGCGCTGCTGAGTGGACACGGAGCGCTCTCTCCCCGCGGAAGCAAATGCCGGGGGGAGACGGATGGCACCCCATTGGCGCCGTTGACGTTGGTCCCCGCATGACGTACAGAGCCCGGCTTGTGCACGCCCAGCACCTGCTGCTACTCGCCCTGACCACGTCTAGCCTTTTGCGGATCGCTCGCGCCCTTGCGTGTGGACATGCTCTCCCCCACTGCGCGCCCTTCCCTTCCGTTCCAGCCCTCTTTCCTCGTCATGACATGCTCTCCTCATTGTCTCTGGCACCTGCGAACCGCGCATCACCACTGGACATGTAATCCTTGACGCGACCGATTATATGCAACCCGCGGCTGCGCTCGTGTTCATTGCGAAGACAGACTGCCGCGGATGGAATTGGACGCGGCTCTTTGCATCCAAGGCGCCTGGCACGGTCTCGTACGCAGAGCTCACGTAAGGCTCCAGAAGCACCAGTCATGGGGTGGCGGCGACCGGACCCGCGCGACTGCCACGTATCCGCTCGGCCACTGGCCGCGTGCGCAGTCCGGCATTCGCCTGCGGCCCTTCTTTCGTTTTCATCTGGCTCTTAGCTGTTTAGCTATTGATGAGGCACGGGTAACGACGCAGGGGGTCTCGCGCCATTATACTTTGTGTATTGCACTCGTTCTCCCTTGTTTCTCGACGTATTTCATGCAATTTTTATGTGCGGAATGTGGTTTGTATGCTTGTGGATTACTTGCATTGGGTAAGCTGCGTGATTGACCACCTACTTCCGTATGTATGCTACATTTGGTACTTCCTGCGCCTGCATATCGCGGTTCAGTGTGATCTTGAGTTGTGATGTTGAAGTATGTGCTCGCGCATTATTGCCAGAGTCATGTGGAGCGTGCTATGAAGTGCTGTGCTATGTTCTAAGCGCTGCGGAGAAGAGAGCCCGCTGGCCCTCTTCTCCGCAGCGGCCGCTCTGCAATGTTTCCGGGAACTGCTCGCAGACTCTTCAACCAAATTCGCCTTCCCCGCGCGCGTTTCGCGGTACGGCAGAGCCATTGGCTTCGCAGGTTGCTTTCGAGCAGCGCCCATTGCAAGCGCGGGAAAAAAGCGCACGGGCCGGGCTCGGCCGAGGCCTGGACTGAGCCCGGCCTGTGCGGAGTTGGAGCGGGGGCGCCGCATTGCGTTGCCGGCGGACTCACATTGGATCGTCCGCTGTTCGTTTGCAGAGCGCGGCGTTAACTTCCACGAGCAGCCTCTTACACGCCGACTACCTCTCATCCTCGTTCACAGCCGAGGAGTCGTTATCGCTGAGCGAGGAGCTCAAGCTCCCCGGTCTCGATTTAGTGGGAGCGCAGATTCCTTCTGAGGTATTCGGCAGCACCGTGAGAGAAGTCTCCTCTTACCAGGAGATGTTCCAGTCGGGCTTCCCGGTGGTCAGCAGTCCTCCCCTCACCGAGCAGCCGACACCTCTGACTCCCTTGAGCATTTCACCCGCAAACCCCTCCGCCCTGCCCAGCTTCGAGGAGACGTACTCGCCCAGGTGGGTTGTGCGCACCACTTTTGCACTGGCCAGGCTCTTCATCAAAAACCCCTTGCTTCCAGGTACAGGCGGGACATCACACACTCCGGCGTGTTTTCCTTCAAGTTCGAGGAGCTGCGCTCGGACACCGAGCTGCCGGCTGAGGCCGGCAGCCCTGAGGCCTACCAGGTGTCCGTGGGCGGCTTCTCTCCTAAGCCTCACGCGTCGACCAGCTATCGGCCGCCGTTCACGCCGCCACCTCCACCGCCGCAGCCGATGGCCGGCACCTCCCAGGAGTTCTACAAGACAGAACCGCCGTCGTACCAGAGTTCAAGCTGCTATGTGCAGTATCAGGCTGAGCAGGAACATGCCAAAGCCGGCTTCTCGGGCTACCTTCACCCGTCGCCACCCGTGTTCCAGAAGGGACTCGTGTTCCCGGGACCTTCGGAAAGCTCCAGCTTCAGCCTCGTGTCGGCCGGATCTTCGTCCTCCCTCGCATCGTTCCCGGGCGACCTGACGCCGCCATTGCCCAGCCCTGGGGGAACGTGGCCGCAGGCCCGCAAGCCGGCGCTTCTCAAGGCCGCCGCTGCCGCGACCAGCGAGCCAGGGTGAGTCTGGCTTTGGTACACCCGTATCATATTTCACATGCGCGAAACCGCCTTGACATCGTGGTAAAATGGGGCTCATTCCTTAAAAAATTCTAAGCGATGCCTTGTGCTGTAATGTGCCCTAGCGTTAGGAGCAAGAACGCACTTGTTTTTAAAACTCAGAGGTGCTAGTAAACTCTGGGTGCTATCTTCATAAAGTTAATTCTTGATTTTATCGAATGCCTTTTCAGCCAGCACTTTTAAATGCTCTTAGTGTCGCATGCTGTGCTGGCATTGCCAGTTAACGGTCGCAGTGCTCTCTATCGTATCTGTGCATCATTAATGCCGTTGTTTCCTGGAAGCAAAGTGTCGCACTAAATGTGATTTTCTGTCGTACGTACGCAGTTGGCTTTGTGGAGTAATGTAATGTGTGTTTCCAGACTATCATATATGCCTCTTGTCTTTTCTTACTGTTGGTAACCGCTGAACTGGCGCATTTTAGTCAAGAGATGGCTGCTGCGCCATTAAGACGACTTCTGCGCCTTCAGAGAACTTTTGTGACAAAACTTGCTTAATATTCGGGTAAAGCGATTGCACGAATTTACGCTGCCGTTATTCATGCACACAGAAAATTTTAGGCGCAGCACCACGTGAGTTTACAAGGAACGTGCACATTTCATCCCGTGCGGGCAGAAAGCCATCCTGAATGGGTACGCTGTAATTCTGTGGTAAAGGCATTGCTGAAACCATAATCTCCCGGCAGTTGAATACATCCTTCCTCGCCTATTCTGGAACCGCTGTAGAGTCAAGCGCAAGGCTGAAGCTATATGCTACACGCTGTGAACAGCGGCGCAGCGGAGTCTGGTTTCTGTGGCTCAGACGGTGGTGCATTGTGTGCAGCTGGTTCGAGAAACATGATGAATAGCTGATCGGACAGTGACGACAGACAGATCTATACTGTTATTTTGCAAGCAAGTGTTATTACTATTTTTTTCCGGTAACATGACACAGAAGAGTGCCCAACGGCGCCTTCCGATTGTTCGTTGGGCGTCAAAGGCACTCTCGCCTTGACGTGTGCTACATACAAACTTCTTTATCACTGTTGATAGTGTGTCGACATTTGTGAAGGTGGAGAGACCTGTTAAACTGTATTACCAATGGACTCAATCATTTGAGCTGGTCACTAAAGAAAGCTTTATTTGTGGTTCTATTGGGGCTTTGCGAGGCAGCTGTCACATGCAGCTCGCCTTCAGCGCAACCCTTTGAAAACGTATTCATATCAGCGGCCTGATCCAACCCCAGTTACTTTTCTTAAAGCGCTAATTTGTGGACTCTGTATTACGTACAGTCCCACAGCAGTGCAGCAGGTCCTATGAAATGTAAATAAATAGTCGGGGACAAAAATATTTAAAACAGTGCGTCAAGACTATTTCAATCCTCGCTAAACCCGAATTGCTAAACACCACTTCCATATTGCTCGCACTGTTTGCAAAAAGCAGCTTGTTGACTTTGCTCTTCTGCCCTAAAATTGATATCCACGGCGCTTGTGTTCCTGTCGTTGTTGTTTTAAATATATTTGCTACAGTAGGGAAACTACTGCGTAAAAATTTGAATTTCAGTTGGGCGCCCAGGCAGTGGCGACAGAAAGAAGAAATGCATTACTTTCGTTGTCAGCTTATCACACATGATCGTCTTCCATTGTACAGCTAGTTTGTGTAAAATAAAGTATGACCGCTAACAAACACACCCTACGTGAGCAGGCTATATAGCGAATATAGCCAGTCCACAAGGTTGTCTCATGTAGAAGAAGGTAACCAGTAATAAGTACGCCACCAAGCTCAGGCTTCCGAACACTTAGAGAAACCTCACTGCGCGCAAAGGCAGGCGTACGGACATAGGAACAAGCAGGAAAACGCAAACGTCTTTTTTGTTCTTATTGTGTTCTTGTTTTGCACGCCTGGCTTTCCGCACCATGAATCCCAACCAATTTTCCCATCTTTCTATTGTTCTGAGAAAACTCCCCGCCGTCCGTCCTCAGCCACTGGGTTGCTGTCAGTTCACGTTAATAATTTCTCCAAAAATCGCTGCATCTCGACTGTTTCCTATAAAACCTGTCCCAATAAATCAATCGGATTCGGCATGCATTTTCTCAGCAATTTTACCACGTTTCCCGCTCTACCATAAAAGGTAGCGGCGGAAGGGCTAGCGCGGACGCTTGACGTATGCGCTCATTCTCATTCCTCAGCTCTTTTGCTAGTGGTTAGTGCTTCAGGTCATGCGCGAGCAGCAAGCAAGCCCAACCTTGTAGAACATCATTTTTTTTTTCCTTTCTGTTGAGCGAAAAACAACCGAGTAAGTGCGTCAGTTCCCCTATGTCAGCATCGGGCAGCTTGTGACGAACACAACTTTTGTCATCGCATTTTGATAAGGTCAAATTCTTATCCGTGCACGGCGGCCGTCTGCTTTCGTTGGAAAAAGTGCCCTCACTCTCATCCCTATCGTGAGGGAGCAGCTAATGGAAGGCGAAACAACTCTCAAGAGAAAGACGAAAATGGCGAGGAGCGACGTCCTCTTTGTCCATTCGTGACGTCGTCCACACTAGTATATAAATATGATGTTCTCATACCAGCGCTGCTGCGCACGAGATCGCGGGATCGAATCCCGGCCGCGGCGGCCGCATTTCGATGGAGGCGAAATGCAAAAACGCCTGTGTGCTTGCGTTGTAGTGCACGTTAAGGAAACCCAGGTGGTCAAAATTAATTTGGAGCCCTCCACTACGGCGTGCCTCATAATCATAACTGGTTTTGGCACGTAAAACCCCAGAAAGAAGAAAGAAGAATTGAAGATACCATTCATTAAGATGTACATGTGATACTTTTATCATGGGATTGTGGAAGGAGTATGATTTGTTTCTGCAGCCTGGAACACTAAGAACTCAGCAGATTACTTGACTGTTCAGTTCACTGGAGCAACATTCAGGAAACTACCCTTCTGAGAATTCAAGGGATTCGGACTTTTCATAGCTAATTATTTATAATCCCCCATTCACTAGCGCCAGACCAGTAACAGACTAGACAAGCAGCTGTTCGTAGCATTTCTTCGCGTATTCTTGCAACATGGATACGCTCGGAAATGCCTTTTAAATGAAATATACACGAAGCAAACTGCCCACATTGCCAGGTATTTCTGTCATTATGATGCAGTGCACGTCACTTCTTATGACGGTCATTTCGAGCAGTGTTTGGCCGAGTTTGTACGATATTACAGGCGTAGAAAAACAAGCGCCACGTGCACGCTGCCGGGTTCGATAGCCTCGTAGAGAGGCTGGTACCTCACAGTATAGTTGTGGCCGTCAGAATATCTGTACAGACATAAGGCAGTTGTATTTTTCCGATGCCTTTTTTGTGCCAAGTAACCGTTAAGAGTATTCCAATGTACCCGCCATAGAACAATTGTTTGCATCACTGCAAAGGGACTGTCAATTCCGTGCTACCCGTGGCACAATACCTGTCATTTCTTTTGCTTCATTTCGTTGTCGTGCACCTCCTGTTACACACCCAGAACTAAGTCAGTATTGGCTGTCCTGACGCATTGTTCCTACTTTGCGGTACATTCCACGTAGCAGAATCTGGGCGGCTTAATTTCTTGCTGCCGGGAGTCGTTCTCTATAGCTTGCATATAACTGTGTTTGTTTCTCTTCGCAAGTCAACTGGTCCGAAGTATGTGAAACCAGAGTTGCCTCACAGAGTTGAATTCTATACAGTATTTAAAATAACTACCATGCTCTAATAAACTGCAAGCTGCCAATTGCCTTGTCTGGTTTTAAAATGTACGGCTGCTTGCATAGCCATGTTTGTTTTGCCGCTGAGGACGGTAATTTGCTTTAGAGACCTTCCTGACGAAATTTAATCGATAGCAAAGCAGCGGTGAGCGCAATTTTTTTTTCGAAGCTACTGGAATAAAAACTCAGGTCACTGCATATACAGACCTTCTTCGTAGACTCTAGTGAGCAGGATCAACTGAGTCGCAGTGATCCAAAGTTGAAAAGATGGACATAGTTTTGCGCATTGGCTGAACGAACAGAAAAGCTTCAGCTTGTAGATTCCACGTGTGCGGTTTTCATTTTTGTACGTGCTATATAATTAGAAAGATAATTGTGCTAGAAAAAAATACAATTTTAAACATAAAAGCAGCAACTTCAGTCAATGCTGGTTTGTTCATTCAATACGTTTTACCCTTAGGCAATCTGCTTGGCTCAATGCACATAGTTCAACTTCGTTTACGCAACGTGACTTCTACCATGGATAGCCCTAAATGTTGTTGCGACCTTCTTGGAGCGACTGCTGTTGAAAAAGCTTTTGATTGGCTTATCCTCAAGAACGAGTCAGTGGTAATATCGCGGCATAACGACACCCAAATTCGAAAGCCTCCGCTGTGTCGCGCCACGTTCACGCTTGCTTGCCTTCCGTTCAGTTCGCGCTAATTGCAGTGGGTTATTTGCCTTTGAGCGCCTCCAATATCCCGGTTGCCTCGGTATTGTCTTCATGCCGTTGCCCTTCCGCTGGGTTCACGTGCACGAACGTAGCTTTCGCGTGACTATTTATAAATGTAGTCGCCAGCACGCTCTCACCTGATTATCGCCCCGCATTCTCGCTTGCAATACATGCACTAATTGTCGAAAGTGGTCGGGGTCGATCAAGGTTGTGTCGCTCGCGTAAGCATACAGCATGCAGCACGTTGAATATTTGTCATTTGCAACATTTTCCTGCCAAAAAGTATGCAAACAAGGGCCAATATGTAACGATTTCTTTGGCTCAATTTTCTTCCTTTCTTATCATATATTGTTTATAACTGGACGATCCATGTCGATAGCGTAGGCGGAGTGACGTCGGATCACTGACGAAGCGCGAGAAAGATTATTGTAACAGAATTTTTACATTATGCCGACCGAGCAAACAAAGAGGTATTCGACCCATGCGTATTTATAGCCTATTTCCGTTAGTCTATATGTTCACCACGCAAAGGCAACGCCAATTTGTTGCTTAACGCGCTGACTGAAATGCCGGTCGGTTCTATCAGTCCGCGGGAGACTGAGTAACGTGGAAATGTGGCGCAGGGCATGCATTGCGCTGTCGTGTGAGTCATGCGATGTCGAGTGCGCGGACTAAATTCTAGTTTACCTTCGTACACGAATCGATCTTTACATATGAACTAGGTGGCTGGTGTCGAAGCCGCCAGCTTCACGGGAAGCTCAGCTCGACACTGCGCATATGCCAGCTAGAGCCCGTGATCACTAGTTGGAGAAACGGTACCTCTTGCGGTGCTTAACTAGCGCGAAAGAATTACATGCACTAGAAGAGAGAAAGGCACAGCATGATCCTGAACGCTTTCAAGTTTGCTTTCAAATTATAGCAATCATATTATTTTGAAAACGAACTGTGCTTGCACAGCGCAAGGATAAGACGAGGATGACAGTTAGGACGCATATTCTTAGTCGAGACGCTTAAACCGCGTGGATGTATTTCGTCGTCTTCTGTTTTTCGTTCGTTATGACTGCCACAACGGTTCACCCGTACGTGTGACATAACTCACTGCGAATCGCAAACCTGAGTTAGGCGACGCTTACCAGCTAATTTGTAATTTTTTTTCCTACCATGCTTTAGTATCTGAAACTGTCAAAGCAACAGCGCGTTCGACAAAACTGTGACATATCAAGACGTGCAGAAACGCGGAAACGCAGAGGGGCGCCCAAAATTCGTTTCTGCGAAGTGCAAAGGACTCGGAGGTTGTGGCACTTCTCGGGCAAGACAAAGGTCGATTTCTTCGCATATTATGATCACAACAGGACCAGCCATGACATTCGCACAAGTTATGTCCTGGGTCTATGACGTCATGCGTATTTCTTCTTGCCACTAACAGACACTACTGCCCATAACGAACTTGGGTTTTTAAAAAAGCAGAAAAAGAAAGCCGGAGTGGTATCAAGATTGCTATTCTGCGCTCCGTGACCTGAAATGACATTTCAGTTTAGGAAAGCAGGGAGGACTCGCGTCAGACTCCTCCGATGCGTGGGTGTGTGTCCACATTGATAGACGGAAATGTCCCTCGTGCGCAGTGGACGGTTGGCCCCGCCGTCGGCCCCCGGAACGCCGCCGGCGTCGGGATCGAGCACGGCCTCGTCGCCGCCTCCCGCCACCCCGTCCTACCAGCTGTGTGCCGTGTGTGGTGACAACGCCGCCTGCCAGCACTACGGCGTCAGGACCTGCGAGGGCTGCAAGGGATTCTTCAAGGTACGGCCCTTGAACACGTGCCGGCAGCGATCTACCGCGGTATACAGACGACTTTCAAAAAAGGGGTTCCACCATCTTGGGCTTATATTAAGCATACCGAATGTTTTGACACTTCAAGAAAAAATCGTAGAGCGGGCAACTCCTTGACCAGAGAACAACTAATTTTTTCCGTGCTTGGCTTCATTTCGGAGAGCTCTCGTACAATCCGATGGCATGGGAGTACTGTGACTCTAATTGGGCGCAATCAGAAACGGAGCCATGATTTAGTCATCTAATTTAGGAATAGACAATCGCGTTTGTTTTTACATAATGAACGGAGATGACTAATGACTTAACTATTGGCCGGTTGGTCGTCATAGTTTCTTAAGTTCCAATAATGCAATATTGTAGCGCTGTGTTTGTCAACTCTCGATTTCGTCCTATTCTTCGCTCTCTTTCCTTCATTTTCATGTTTAATTTCCTTATTTCAATTTTCTCTTTTGTGCAGAGGACAGTTCAAAAAGGAGCCAAATACGTGTGCCTTGCTAATAGAGACTGTCCAGTCGACAAGAGGAGAAGAAACCGCTGCCAGTTCTGCAGGTTTCAGAAATGTCTCGCTGTTGGAATGGTCAAAGAAGGTAAGCGGCAATATTCCTTCGTTTCATCTTGATTCAAGTGGCGTCACTTTGCTGTTGAAGCACAAGAACAACTGCTAACACGCTTTGCAGCCCGCTAATTAATAATATCCTCCGCCCTCAGTAATGCTGTTGATTGCCAAGCCGTGTGGCAATTTTTGTCAAAAACTAATAAAAGTCCTTTCTATGCAGTAATCACTCCCTCCTAACCCTCTTTTACTGCCGTTCAGTCTCCCTTTCTGAATATATTTATCATTTTCGTATATTTACTATCCATGTTTTATTTTGTATGATATCCCTCCCCCATTTACAATGATATTGTACTGGGGCTGCAGGAGCATGTATGCAAATAAATAAACAAATATCTTTATTCCCAGCATTTCAAATCTGTTCGTACCCAGTCGCGGTCGTTAAACCCCCTCTTTGCCCCGAACTTTATCGCTATCACAAACAACGACAACACGTCACCCTCCCTGATAACTTTCTGCATTAATTTCGCTATCTTTAATATATTGTCTTATTCATTTTGGGCAGTGGAAGCGATAAGCTTTCATTAACGCGGCATGTAATGATGTTCATGTAGCGTGGGAAATATGTAGTGGAATCATTTGAAGTGACTTTCTTTCGGGGTTGTACAGAACGGGAGTCATAATTTTGGCCCTGCGATGTACATACGGCGATTCGTATTGTTGATCTTTTCGGTTTTTCGTGTAATCTTGTATGCTGACTCAGCTGGCGTGTTTTGTTCGCGATCGGATGTTCATATGCCGCGCCTGTTTCAGTTGTGCGGACGGACAGCCTTAAGGGTCGACGGGGTAGGTTGCCTTCGAAGCCCAAGAGTCCCCAGGAGTCCCCGCCATCGCCACCGGTCAGCCTCATCACGGCACTGGTCAGGGCCCACGTGGACACCTCTCCAGATCTCGCCAACAGGGATTACTCATTGGTAAGCCTTCCTTCGCCGCTGACGGTCATTACCACGGTACCCCCATTACATGGAGTTCACAGCTGAAGGCGAAAAGGGAATACATGCAAAAGGGAAAAAATCTAGAGTCGGTGTGAATTCGAAGTCGACGCTAAATAGCCTTTTCTGATCTCTTTTTCGATCTTTTCAGCTATGCTCTCTCTGTACCTGTCCAGTGATCAATAGCTCATCCTCCCTCTGATTGTCGCCGCTTAGGTGTCGAGCTAGACAGTTAGTGAAGCGAGCAGAAATTTCCTTACTTCCTATTCCTTTACATATTTTAATCAGCAACCATTCACTACTACTACTACTACTACTACTGCTACTGCTACTACTACTACTACTACTACTACTACTACTACTACTACTACTACTACTACTACTACTACTACTACTACTACTACTACTACTACTATTCATTCTTTAAGAAATACTATTTTCTGCCCATTACAAACTTTGAGTCTCCGCACGTACTTGAACAGCTCATCTTTGACTAGAGCAGCGTGCAGAAAACGAGGATCAGAATGAGAGAAGACGACACACCACTGCTTTAATTTTTTCTATCGCTCTCTGTCTCCCTCTATATATCCCTCGCCTTCTGTGCGGTGTTCAATTCAAAGATGAATTGTCACCACCCATCCCAAATGTCGACTAACTTTAACTGCCTGCAGTGAAATCGCTCCAAATTATTCGTCACAATGCCATTTTTTATGCTTAAGTTGTTTCCCAAGGTGATTTTCAGTTTGTGCTATAGTATTTGGGTTTTGTTAAAGTGTGCACAATTTTTGTCATGATGAAAAGCACTTAAGCCCCAACTGCTTATGCCAGCGCCCTCCGGGGTGAAGGCTCAAAAGCGACACCTTCATCAAAAACTAGGCTCCTTCGTGGGCAAGGACATTGTCGCGTTTTCTGCGCCCCTTTTCGTGGCCTCTGAGATCTTTTTTTTTTTATGCTTCTCCTTTACAGTGCCAGGAGATGCCGGTCGATGAAAGCCGCAGGACTGCAGCCGAAGTTCAGCAGTTCTACAACTTATTGACCTCATCGGTTGACGTCATCAAAACGTTCTCCGAGAAGATTCCGGGATTCAATGAACTGGAGAAAAGTGACCAGGAGCTTCTTTTCCAGTCTGCCAGCCTCGAGCTTTTTGCACTTCGACTGGCATACAGGTAAGCATGCCACAAAAGTCATATGACTGGCGTCGCTTCAGCGGGATGCACGAAGCTTTTGCAAGAAGTCACACGGATAACAATAGACCTAGCTTCGCTTGTTTTGGCCTTCAAATATTTAAAAAAAAACTACTTTTCTTATTTCGTAATGATTACAGATAAAAGTTCACCTGTCATATCCAACTACTTGAAAAACCAGCTGTATTTGAAAAAGAGAGTAGAAACAGCACGGTGACGTTTTATGTCGACTGAATTTATGTTTGCCAACGACTAAGGCGACGGTAACTAAAATAAATCTCCTGACATTTCACCTGCAGTAAGTAAGAAAGTCCGACTTAGGGGTAACGTATCAGGTGCTAGGTGTATCTGACTTTTTTTTTTTTTTTTTTTTAAACAGCAAGCGTCCCTTCCATTAACCTCTAAGCGTTGCTGTGCAAGCCGCGGTATCCACTAGTAAAAATCATGGCATGCTTGCTTATTCTGCCGTCGTTTAAAGCAGAGATGATCTTCAGAGCGAAAAAAATTCGATGTGGATCTGAAACTTATTTGCATGCTTTTCGTTCCTTTTTCAATTGCGCGCTGTGCAGGATCAGGCAGGAAGACGACGAGTTCACTTTCTGTAACGGCGTCGTCCTCCACCGAACCCAGTGCGAAAGGATCTTCGGGGAATGGTTGGCTGCCATCTTCGAGTTCTCTAGAAGCCTGCACGCCATGCAGATAGACATATCTGCGTTCGCATGCCTCGCAGCGCTGACGCTCGTAACAGGTAAGTTGAACTTCTTGGCCGTTTCTGCGCGCACGTAACCCGACTAGTAAATGCTAGCATTCGAGTCGAAGTAGCTATACAGCATGCCGAATATTGGGGGAGTCTAATCAGACTTCAGCAACCGCCAGCGGATTATGCAGAACAATTGGGAAATTTATGAATACACACAAGGCAGTTCTGAAGGGTCAAGATCAGAGTGCTCACTGTTGGCCACTGTTTGTGTATAACGTATCCCTTAGTGATTGCATTGCCTCATTCAACTACTAAGAATTATCGGTAGCGTATGCACGATGACAAAATTTGAGTGAAATTTAAAGAGAACCTCCCTGCTCCAACACTGTATTGTAGGTTATACGGGCGAATGGATTTTCTTTTGTGCACAATGTAAAGGAACATGAGAACGTGACGTCAGATTATCGGCAGTTTCCGTCGTTGCGAGCGTAACCGTCAGGGGCTGCGCTAGTGTCAGCGACTAAGCTCTCGAGCATATAATTGCTGCTGGCTGAATAAGAAGAGATGGCAGAGTGCTGTCAACGCGAGTAGACAATACGTTTCCAGTTCTGCGCTGTATAAATGACGGTGCGCTCGTGCTTCGTTCCCGTGCCGCAGAGCGACACGGCCTCAAGGACGGTGCCAAGGTGGAGCGGCTCCAGATGAAAATCATCGGGTCGCTGAGGGACCACGTGACGTACAACAGCGAGGCCCAGAAGAAGCCACACTACTTCTCGCGGCTGCTGGCCAAGCTGCCGGACTTGCGCAGCCTGAGCGTACAGGGCCTGCAACGCATCTTCTACTTGAAGCTTGAAGACCTGGTGCCCGCGCCGACGGTCATCGAGAACATGTTCGTCTCCAGCCTGCCGTTCTGAAGGCCCGAACATTCGCCCTCCGCACATCGGATCATCCCCTCTTGTTTTGTCCCGCGTGGTTGTTGTCAATCTGCCTTCGGTACCCGGCCGGGGCCGTCTCACAATAATGATTGTGATAGCAGTCGCGTCGTCCGTTTTCGCGTGTGTCTTGTCGAGGCGTTTCTTTGTGATCCCACCCACCTCACTCGCGCGCCCTTCCGGCGCCTCGTTTGTGTGTTCGTGTCCTGCACCCGAGGACTAGTCCGGCGACCACGAGAGCCACGCTCCGTAAACGTGGCCGGCACGCCATAGTCCTGTCGCTCGCGCACTCTCACCGTGGTATGGCATTTGTTTGCATCGCACCCGTGAACATCTTTAGAACTTGTGTGTCCCCCTTTGTGTGTGGCTCACTATCACCTCTCATGCGCTATTTATTTGCGTACACCCCGCGTCACCCGAGAGAGAGAGGCCCGCCCGGGCCCTCCATACTTACGAGTCGTCAGTGCTCCGCTAGACCGGCGTCCTGCCGCGCTACCGTTAGTCCCTTCGGCAGAGCCCATTCTAGTCAGCCAGCTCGCCCTCTGTTTCGTTCGCATTTCGAGTCAACGTATTCCGAAATAGAGCGCATGTTGAAGTTGAGCGCCCTTTCTTTTTGGGATATATATTCGTATACATGATATACACGCCGTACATGATATACTGGTCCCCAAAGCGCACGTGTTGAAAAATGTTTCTCGAGTCTATTTTGCTGTTGGATCTAGTCAAATGTTATGTGTGTTGCCCTGTACACAGAAGCGGACCGCCCGTATTCCGTGTACTGTACCCTGATTTGCTCGATATGCTGTATTCGCTTTCTATTTCATCTTGTGGTGTCCTGCCCATTAAACGATCGGCGGTCAGTCGGTTAGCACTTGTTGGTAACTGGTCTCGAAGACCCACCGGAAAGGAAGAAAAAGGCAGAAAGAGAGAGAATGCCATGGGTACTCGCTCTTGACAAGTCATGTACAAAGAGAAGAGCCTGCCTTTCGTATTTTTCTGTACAGCAGACGCGGCGACACGATACACACACGAGACCCCTCACTGCCTTCCAGCAACATTCCCCGCTACTTCGTGGCTAGACCAACTTAGTTACTGCGCTCTCGTGGATGGCGCCCGGAGAGTATCGAAACATTCCACAAGCCGTTGGCTTCCTCTGTGCACCCTTCATTTTGCTTTCTTTCACGCTGTCTCTTCGCAGACCTCCAATCGGCTCTCACGATGTCAGCTTATTTCCTCGAATACGTTGAGTGTTCATTTCTTTAAGCTTGAGATATATATATATGCATATATATACACATATAAATAATATACCAACGCGTGTACATAGGATACATACATCAAAACCACCAGACAAACAGGCACGGGCTTTTGGCACCGGCATCTTAAAGTCAAGGTTGCTCTAGTCTTTAGACAGTTTTATTTTTATCTGTCGACGTTTTTCACTTAGATTGTTGTTGAAGAGTGCGGCTGTTTCGGTGTCTAGGGAACCAATATATGTCGATAGTACAAAAAGATACGGGAGCTGCGCGCTGAATTCCCGAGGCAAGTACACAAGACAGGTCCGGCGTCTCGCGTCGTCCGCGCCGTGCGTGCGACCAGCCCGGTGCTCACCTTTCAAGAGCGCCGCGGCGGCTGCGCGCGCGGCGCTCAGCGGACGTAACTCTAGCCTTGCCCCTGTCGTTGCCTCTCCTTACAGACGCCAAGTCCGCCTACGCCCGTATATAGTGTCGCGGCTTGGGGCCTGGATGGGAACGGTAACGGTGCAGCGGTAACGGCATCAACAACCCCCATCCTGTCCGCGCACCGCCTCGCTGGTGCGGTCCTGCGAGCCCGCCCCCAGCGAACCCCGCCTCGCCTCTGCGAGCAACTCGCTCACGGCAGGCCATACCGGCCGGGCCCACACACCACCGGCAGCACGCCAAGGGCCCCAGTGAGGGGAATATGTGATGGGACTCGTTCCATGTTGATGTTGATGTTGAATATGTTGATGGGACTCGGCGTGCAGCCGAGCTAGTGTTGCGGGCGACAGACCGGAGGTTCGCCCTTGGCGGTGTTCGCGTCGGCGGGGGCTAATGGGACCGCGCCTGCGGCCCCCCAAAACCGACCAAACCTGCGTGACGTGCTGTCCAGCCGTCGCCCACCACCACCGTACGTTCGAGTCGTTGTCCGTTCTGTTGCCGTTCGTTAGGGAGGGCTTCTGCCGGAGTACTCGTTTCCGTCACCATCCCAGAAATACTGTGCTGACCAGAAGACTGTAACACGGTTCACGGTTCTCTTTGTGCTTTCAACCGCCCTTTTTATGTTGTTGTTGTTTTTCTTGAAAGACGTGAGTGAAATACAGAATTTGTTGCTGTTGTGATCGTTGATGTGTCACTACTTCTCCGTCTCTGCACGTTATTGAAGAGATGGGGATTTTCGCGCGTGCTTTAGGACTCTACGTACCGTAATAAATTAAATGACCATGTGTGTGCTATACGAAGCTTACGAAGAAACCTCGAGAACCTGCCACGACCAAAGGTACAGGTAACATAGTTGATGTAGGGCACGATTCAGGCATTGCGGGCCATACAATTGTAGAGCTAGCTTTTTTTTTCTCCTTTTTTTACATTTTTATATAAGCAACTCCTTTTGTGAGTTTTTATGCTCCAACACTAAAGAAGCAGCCGGAAACCTATGCCGGAGCTACCAGCGCCACCAATTCTCATCAGTTAAATTGGTGCTACATCTTGAAATAATTTGTTTGCCTTGCGTCAAACTGTTAGCTCACACAAAAGAAAATGAGAAAAGCTTAATGGTTCAGACGTGGTTATTGCACTGAGTCCAAGTAATTCACCAGGGGTCAATTCCTTCGCCAATTTGTCAAGTAATTTTAAGCCTCCAAGTCCATTCGCTGACGGGGCACACTTGCAGTTATATCCCCGTGTGTCTGCTTCTTTCTTCGCAACCTTTCCCGGGTGGAGGAAATTTGCTTTCAATGGCTTGGTGCTGGGGGTCCTGACCCCTGCTGTCACATGGGCCTGGGTATCTACAACTGACAATCCAAAGTGTCCGGCTCTTCTGTCTACGGTGGGAACTCATAACCTGCTGTGGTTTGCCGTTGTACTGGGGATATTAGGCAGAAGATGCTCAAGGAAGCCAAACTCAAGCATAATGTTCCAGGGGACCATCCCTGTTGGATAACGGACGAGTGCACAAAGTCACTTCTGGAGTACCTGCATCACACAGGGCGGCGTTCGTTTATTCGATGTCCTTATTTGTCACTTTTACAACATATGCATTGTGGTGAATCGCCCGAATTAAGAAAAGTTCGCCAAGTAAGCATTATGACTAAGAAAATCTCTAAACCTAAGCTTAATTTCTCATTTACAAACCCAAACTTCATACAAAGCAACGTAACTACTTTGTTGTGTTTTGGAAAACTGACCAGATATTTGAAATTAGTATCATAGGTTGAGAAAGTCGTAAGCATATAAAAACCTGAAAGCATGTAAAAGAACCTGAGTCAGCCATAGAGCTGTGCACAGATAAGTTACATGGCCTTGTCCAAGCATAAGTTACACAGAAATATAAATGCACTACGAATAATCGAAAGTGCCCAATATTTGTGCAAGAGCCATCGTATCAGATTGAATCATTTGCTGTAGTGTGAAAGAGGAAAAACTAGACCTCGCGGATTGTCGATTTCCTGCTGAGTAGCCTGCTATCTTCTTTAACCAGTTGAAAATGTCAAACCTTTATTTAACACGCATATCCTAGATGAAAACTTGCAAACGAGTAATAAGCTCCCAGGTAGCAAGGATGTAGTTTTACTAAATAGAAGTCTATGGTTCACACACAAAAAAAACAAATAGGAAGAGGAAATAATTCCAAAAAACCTGTGTTTGCATTGAGAGCTGGCAACAACAAATGTTTACAGTCGGTTCGGTCAGTTCATAGTCGGCCCAAACTGCAATGCCGTTTAGCTCAGCGTGACGTCACCGGTCAAATACACGAGAATATTGTGAATTATTTTTGCGTATTTGGGGCGTGAATGTGGTGGGAAACTTGTGCAAAATTTGCTAGGTTAGGTCTTTTGTACCGTTAGATTGGGTCGCAATCCTCGTTTATTAGTAAGCAATGTTTGTCCCGCGCATATGCTGCCAAATCTGTGACGTCACGGGAAGCTGGTATAGAAGAACATCAAAGCTGCGTTTTGTTTTTGCATAATTTTAGGGTTACCAAGTCGCTGCTCATGGTAAGACATGATCTTGTTTGTTATTGTAGGGGCGTCACTTAGGAATCGCGCTCATTATATTTCTTAGCATCATATAATGTATAATATGTAGACCGAAAGCCCCTCATCCTGAAAAGCCAGGCCTGGTATGGGCAGACCACGTACGAAGCCGGCATGTGGTCTTTTCTCTAGACTAAACCTCTTAAGGCGAATTCGGCAAGTTGCACCGGTGTGCACCGGGGCGCCCCAATGCGCCGTTTCATCCAATCATGGTCGCACCAGGGCGCCCCGGTGCCCATCGGTGTGATTTGACGAATTCGCCATTAGTCTCGCAGTTTCTTGGTGAAGGCGAACATGCGTGACTGGTCCGACACAATATGTCGTGTAAGCTGAGCTTTTTCTTTCTCTGACCGCATGGCGGAACGTTGTCAACGCACTGTGAGCAGCCCTGTTGCAAGGTTAATCACCTCCTTATCGCAATACGAGAAGAGATCAAATGTGACAATAACGTAGTTGTCTTGACGACATTTGGCAGTTAAAAGATCTTTTCAGCGAGGCCAGTCTATCTGCGTTCTTGAAGCCGATCCGCATTCAGTAGCAGCCTCCCCCAATAGTTTGTCATCATCTTTATCAACTGAAGGAATCCAAGGTATTCAAGCCACCCATACAGGTAAACAGCCGTCAATCCTACGTTTCGGACGCTAATCCGGCTCACCGTGAAAGCATGCTTCGAAGAAACCGGATAGGTGTCCTTAGGATATCTGAACACTAAAGATATCTCGAGGAGGTTAGTTATACAGAAAGTTGTATCTACGCGAAGTACTGAAAGAAAGCGAACGGTGAAAGTGGTCGAGAACATTTCACTGAAGGCTACTTTGATATGGGGGCCGACTGTTATATACTTGAATTTTCATTACGTCTATTACGAAAAGAGTATGAATTATGTTTTTTTTTTGTGCGTGTGTGCGCCTGTACTGTTCATTACCGCCATTGTGGCCGATCCCCCTCATTGGTATGAATCATGTTTCGAAGGCCACAACAAAAATCCCAAAGGACGTGCTGCGAAATCCGAGGTCCACTACGCAGCTTTGTGCCTTTGGCTAAGCGCAGATTTTCTCGTACCAGAACTGACCATTAAAATGCGCAGGGGATCAGAATATGTATATTGAAAAGGCCTGAAGCGTTTTTTTTTCTTTTTTTTTTTTTTAGATATCGGCGCTAAAATAGTGTTCGTGTGAACGCGGCAGGTGACGAGTTGTAATGACCTCACCTGACTCACCACCTGGCACGATTCACTCCTGTAGTTTTCGTGTAAACAATGATAGCAGGAGTACACACAGCAAACAGCGTCTATTGCGTCAAAATTACAGCATTTACGGAATCCCTGCACTACACGTCTGGACGCCGACGAGCAGCACGGCAAATTCTATTAATACGACGTTTACTCACTTCGTTGTCACAATTAATGAGTGTAGATAAGGAGGTTTTTTGCATGAAGAGGGCGCTGAGGAGAGTTAGCGAAAGTGAGAGAAACAGAGACAGCAAATTAGATGCAAATAATGCAAACAAAAAAGACCATGGAGATTTACAAGAATGACAAGAGAGACACTAGAAGGGAAAATCTGTACGATAACACGAAGAGAAATGCCTTCTATTCGAGGCTCGAGCTAGTTGCCTAAGGACGAAAAGATACCAGAGCAAATATTCGCAACAAGATGAGACATGTGTCCGCTGCATCGAATTTCCGGAGACCACTCAGCACATCCTAATGAGATGCGAAGATAAGACTTGTGATGGTTGATGCTGCCACCATCACAAGTCCAGATAAGCAAGAGACGTTTAGAGTATAGGTGGAAAACAAGCAGGGAAGAGATTGATACGATTGGATCCGTCAAAGGCATAGATATCGGTTCACGGTAGCTATAGAAGTTTTGAAGAAGAGGAAAAATATTAAGGAGATGTATACAATATGGTAGAATAAAAAGCATGTACAGCATACCGGATTAACGCAAGCAGGCTGGGTGACCATTTGTCACTGCCCCGTTTCAAAGGGGATGCCAATAAATCATAATCATCATCATCGAACCTGCCTGAGATCATATTGTTTTATGTTTGTGATCACCTGTTTTATGTTTGAGTTTTGTGTGATGAATTCAATGGTGCCGCTTCGGCTGGTGCTGCCGTGAGTGCTGTCTTGCGTTCTTCGAAGTGTTCCATATTCTGCATCCGTTTACGTTTTCTCACGATAACTAAAGCCCAATGGCATTGTTACTTTCTATAGTATTGACCCATATATAAATTGAGCAATAAATTCCCGCCTTTTTTCTTTTTCTTTGCATCTTTTCCACGCTATTTGTCTGCTGCTATGCCAATTATATATCCCATTTGAAAGCGCTTTGTTTGCTCTACGAGCTTGTTGGCATCGCTTTTTTTTTCATAACTAAATTTTACTTATAATTCAGGCTCTACAGTTGGATGCTCCAGGCGACGAAAAACTCCCCTTTCTACACCTTCTTTATTTCGCCTTTTGCGGCGGTCAGAAAGCCGACCGGGGCATTTGCGCTGTGTACTGAGAGGACGATATATAGCTGAGAGGACTTCCATATTCTCCAAACTCCCTACTCTCTGTACTTCATATTCCCCGGACTTTGCGTTTGGTGGACACGGAGGGTCTGGTGCACTGGGAAATGCTCGAGAAGAACAAGACGGTCGAGAAGTATTTCTATGCCGCCCAGTTGCATTGAGTAAATGAGGCTATTCAACAGGAAAGATCCAATCGGCAAGGCCAAGTCATCCTGCTCCACAACAACGCCAAGCCCCGCACAGCAAACATAGTCAAAGCCGTTCTCCAAAAGCTCGAATGGGAGATTCTTCAGACTTAGGCAACATCCATACTCTCCGGGCCTCTAAATGCGTCAACGGATCCTTTTCCGTTCACTGTCGAACAAAATGAACGGCGTTATCCTTGACAATGGGAAGGACTTCTAAAACTGGCTCAACAACTTCTTCGAGACCGTACCAGTCGATTTCTGGCAGAACGGCATCATAAATTGCAGAAGAACCCACAGCAGGGGTTCTTCTGTCCCCCCCCCCCCCAACCCCCGCAAAAAAATTTTAAAGGGGGACTGGTCTCCTTTTTCCTGCAAAAATTGGCCGTTCCTAAAGAGTGAAATGAGCCAATGCTAAAAACGATGGGATATGCAAGAATGATGGTCTGTGCAGATTACTGCGGATTTATTGGCTAAATTCTCAAATGAGTTTGTTATCCTCTTTACCCGCATACGTACATACATACATACATACATACATACATACATACATACATACATACATACATACATACATACATACATACATACATACATACATACATACATACAATACATACATACATACATACATACATACATACATACATACATACATACATACATACATACATACATACATACATACATACATACATACATACATACATACATACATACATACATACATACATACATACATACATACATACATACGAGCAGCCCAGAGCGCCCCCCCCCCCTCCATCCACGCCCCCGTCAAGTTTAGGGAGACTTCAAGCACTGGCTATATGAAATAACAACGAATGAAACCAAAAGGGTGAAGTTCTATGATAATTCAAAGGTCAGTACTCAACAGTTCGATGTCAAATTAGGATTTGGAAGCGAAATTATAGCAGAAAATTTCCCGGTGATGATTGCTCATGCGAGCATGTATAAATAACAGAGAAATCATTTAGCATATTTTGTTAGCATGTCGCAAGTGCGTAATAGTGAAAGACGGCAGGAGAGATGGGGGAACAGAACTTTCTTTAACCAATAAGCTAAAGTCTAATTTCTTACTCCATGGGCTCACTGGCGTTATTTCGCTTAGCTGCTCTGATAAATTCCGCCAGGTAAACTCGGTCCAGATAGCGGAGGTCGCTTAAGTCAGTCACTCAGCTGTTTGTGTGGAGAGGAGGTGAATGAAGCGGGAAATGTGTGTGTGAATGGGTATTGTGGATCGAAGAGCTGCTAGTGGGCATTCCCATAGTCCATGTGCGGTGTTAGGGTATACACCGCACCGCTGACAAAGTGGTGAATCTTCGGTCAATAGTCCGCGGAGCTGGTGTATGTGTGCTGATGTCAGTAAAGTGTTTGTTTGTTCTTGTCGCATTTATGTGCCCTGTTCACGTGTTAAGTATGTTTGTAGCTGCGGAAAGACTCTTCTTGCTGTTCTGCAGGGTTCCAACGTTGGTGAAGTTTCCACGCTTAGTATACATGTGTGTTTAGCCTGGGGATGTTGGTAGCCTGGCGTAATGTATCGCACTAGAGCTGATTAGCCCATTCATTCTGTAGAAGTACCACGTGGCCTGGCATCAAGATGATTTGTGCTATTTTTTGGAGGTGTAGTTGTGACTGTTTGTTAAGGTTATTGGACTACTCTTCTTTCTGTAACTGTCGACAGGCTGTCATTGAATCTGTGAAAATTAGTTATGTGTTTTGCGGATGTGCTGGTAAGTGTTGGATAGCATATGCTTTTGCTTGGAGTTTCGCTGCGCCAGGCTCTTTAATAGGTATGAGGTACGTGAATGGTGTGAAGCAAGTGGTGTACCACTGCTGTTGCTGATCGTGCGCCATTGCTGCTTGCGTCGACGTAGTATGCTCTATTTGGCTACCTCGTCACGTATCTTTTATAGTATGAGGTTCGTTTGTTCTCTGCGTACTTTGTGTATTTCGATTGGTCGCTTCCACAGACTTGAGCCTTCATTGAAGCTGCAAATGTCATCGCACTATTCCCGCAGTGAGCAACTTTACTGTGTCGCCTCTGGTTAAGGATGGCTTTTAGAAAAACCTGCTCATTTCTTATTGGAATGGCAGGACTCACCCGTGCGTGACTCGTGCTACTGTGAAGAGACGATCGAACACGTGTTGTGTTTTTGTCATCGTTCTAACGTCGAACGCGACAGTATTCGGAGTGTGTTAAACAGGCTAGATGGTAGACCATTTTTCGAGACACAGAATCTCGGACCATGATCCCATGCGAAGCAGGCACCCTCCATCTCTTTTTTTTTTTTTCATCCTTTAAACTTCGCCCTGAGTAGGATAGTCAACCGGACGCGCGTCTGGTTGACCTCCGCGTCTTCCCTCCCTCTCTCTGTTGCTCCTATTATCTGTTACCGGGCGCACGTGTTTTGGTAGGGGTGCATTGTGTGTTAGGTTCCTGAACTTGAGACGTATAGGTGTTATGGCTGTCAGTGAATGCTGGGGTAATTTGCGCCAGCTGTGCCGTTTCAGTTCAATTCAATTTATTCGTATTACGCGCACACCGAAATACGCAGGAAACCATGCCATATGCAGAAAGAGGCAGAGTCAAAGGACTGAAGAGGGAGCCTCTCTTTATTTATTTTTACATAAAATACCTCAATGTTGCAGAAATTTAAATACCGCTTTGTAATTGTCTCTGCTGTTATATATACCATGTTGAATTTGCCACAAATTTTTGCTCTTGTATTGTGCGCGTCACTCAGTATATCACCATGACCCACGTGGATACTCAATGTGCGGATTTGATAGATTACACGTAGATATATTGCGCAGAAGCATCTTTAAGAAACTCCTTCTTGAAATAAATCACCTATTATAAGCCGCGGTGGCTCAGTGGCTAAGGCGTTGCTCTGCTGAGCATGAGGTCACGGGATCTAATCTCGGCCGCGGAGGGCCGCGTATCGATGGAGGCGAATGGCAAAAACGCCCGTGTGCTTGCGTTGTAGTGCACGTTAAAGAACCCCAGTTGGACAAAATTGATGCGGAGCCCTCCACTGCAGCGTGCCTCGTAATCAGAACTGGTTTTGGCACGTAAAACCTCTGAAAGAAGAACATAAAGAAGTATTATAAGCTAGACGACATTACCGACTGCACTTCCGATGAAGCGCGCGTTGGTATCTATTTCGTAGCTTGACATAGTTCCAAAGCTGCCTTCCTCTCCATCGCGTCTATGCAGTATACTGTTCCTGAATTTCTGACTTCGCGCTTCGTACTCTGTACTTCCACTGTCCAAGAATTATTTTTCTCCACTGTAAGTCTCTCTCTCTCTCTCTCTCTCTCTATATATATATATATATATATATATATATAGAGAGAGAGAGAGAGAGATATCGGCATCGTCATTTGTACATACGACTCATCATCATCTTTTGTCTCGTGCGGTGCTTCGTCTCTGCCTCGGGCGGCTAATCGGAAATAAAGGCATCGCATCGGTCGACGTCTCGCAATATATATATATATATATATATATATATATGTGTGTGTGTGTGTGTGTGTGTGTGTGTGTGTGTGTGTGTGTGTGTGTGTGTGTGTGTGTGTGTGTGTGTGTGTGTGTGTGTGTGTGTGTGTGTGTGTGTGTGTGTGTGTGTGTGTGTGTGTGTGTGTGTGTGTGTGTGTGTGTGTGTGTGTGTGTGTGTGTGTGTGTGTGTGTGTGTGTGTGTGTGTGTGTGTGTGTGTGTGTGTGTGTGTGTGTGTGTGTGTGTGTGTGTGTGTGTGTGTGTGTGTGTGTGTGTGTGTGTGTGTGTGTGTGTGTGTGTGTGTGTGTGTGTGTGTGTGTGTGTGTGTGTGTGTGTGTAAAGTTGCGCAGACATAGTGACTCTATCTGTTTATTGTGGCATTCTTAAGCTGGCTTCTCTTCTTCGTCGTCCTCTTCTACCTTCCGGCTCCGTGGCCACTGGCGATGTGGATCGCTACACTCTCCCGGCCGGCTGTCGTTTCCCTGACGATGGTAATATGGTAGCACATTTCCGACAGATGCCTCTTCAATTCTACCACTTGGTCCATTGTAATAGATGGTCTTCAACAGTCCTTGTTGTTTAGCTGTTTTAACAATGAAGTACGGACCAGTGAATGGAGTCTTTGAGTCCAATCCTTTTCGCACCAGTACCATGGATCCAGGGTCGATCTCTGGCATCTTTGTTTTGTGGCGACGATCAAAGTGCATCTTCATAGTCATCCGGTATTTCTGTCGCTGCAGCTGGGTCTTTGGCTGTTCTTTTAAATTAATCCGGTCGACTAAGCCCAGCTCTCGGTCAGCCGGCAACCAAGGAATAGTGCCGAATGCAGCAAAGTGCGGGCTGCACCCTATGCCTGCGGTGTAGGATCTGTTGTGGTGCAACACTGCTGCCTCCAAGGCATTCTTCCAGCCTCCCTTAAACTCTGGGTATAGCTTGATAAACATTTTGAGGTCCCGGATCATGCGCTCGGCGAGAGAATTAGCCTCAGGATGATATGGTGCTTGGTAGCGAATCGCGATGTTTTTCTCACTAGCCCAATTGCGCAACTTCTTACTTCTGAAAGCTGGTCCATTGTCCGCAACAATTACTTTAGTGTTCTTGAAGATGTCTCGCTCGAGAAGAGATGTGACGCAGTTCGCAGCTTCTCCTCCAGCTTTGGTGGCAACAAAGTGCGTGCATTCATCCACGGCGACCAGAAAAGCTTGAGTTCTTCTAACATCTTCAACTTTCTTCTTGAGCTCAGCAAAATCAAGATAAACGACTTCGAATGGGATCGTTGAGTATTCTGGCAGTAACGTTCTGTTCCCACGAGGCTTGTATTTTGATTTAACCATTTGACACTCGTAACACGTTTTGACGTAATTGGCAACACCTGCTTTCATGTTTTAACACGTAAACCTCTTGGTGAGTTTGTGGTAGGTCTTCCAAGATACATCATGTCCTCCCGATTGTGGTCTGCTGAGATATAACTTCAGGACTGTGGGCACTTTTGTTTCAGGAACATACTATTTCCCCTTACGCAGCTCTATTTCTTGCGTACCCTCCCAGAGTTGCATCAAGTTAACACTTCCTTTCGAAATTTCCTGCGGTACGTGGAGTCGGGATAATGCGTCAGCATCCTGATGCCTCTGGCCTGGCCTATGCGTTATGTCGAAGCTGAATTGTTGAATCTGGCTCACCCAGCGCATTCTGCCCTTTGGCAGTGCGAGCTCCAAGAGATATGTTAATGCTGATTATCAGTGAAGTGATTGAAGTGTTTGCCTTCCAGGTAGCTTCTGAAGTATCTTAGGGTCATTACGACCGCTAGTGCTTCCTTCTCCGTTGTCATGTAGTTTTCATGCGGTTTCGTGAATGTAGAAGAATAGTATCCGATGACCTTGAGTTCCCGGCCAGGTTGTTCGTTTTCATCTCTTTGATAAAGAATGGCTCCAGCAGCGTAGTGAGAAGCGTCCGTGTAAAGTTCAAACGGCAAATCAAAGTCTGGGAGTGTCAGCCAGGATCTGGCAAAGTCTGGCAGGATCAGGGAAATGGCTTCTACAAGTTCCAGATAGCTATTCTCACATTCTTCGGACCATACGAACGGCATTCCTTTCTGTGTCAGTTCAGTGAGACATTTAGTTTTTCTCGCATAGTCTTTTATAAACGCGCGGAAGTGGCCGGCGAGCCCAAGAAACACTCTTAAAAAATGAATGTCATATGGTTTTGCCAGCTTCTTGATGCGCTGAACGCTCTCCTCTTTAGTGCCCTTTGTTCTTCCATCAAATACTCTTCCAAGGAATACCACTTTCCTGCAGAAGAATTCACTTTTCTTTGTCTAGCAGTGCTGAGGGCTTCGAGGTCCTTTCCCAGATGCTCTTCATGATCTTTCCTTGTTTTCGAGTATAAAATTATGTCGTCCACATAAACATTACAGAATTTTCCAATGAAGTTTTTTAGCACATCGTTCATCATCTTTTGAAACCATGACCGGAGTTTTTCCATCCAAACGGTAGCCTATTGTACTCGTTTATGTCGAAAGAGGTAACAAATGCTGTAATTTTCTTGGTATCCTCTCTTAGTGGTACCTGCCAATATCCCTTGCATAGGTCAGTGCCGGAAAACCATTGACATCCTCCTGTCTCGTCAATTATTTCATCAATTCTCAGCATTGGATATGAGAAGAGATCTGCTTGCTTGTTTACTAGTCTATAATCAGTGCAGAGGCGAAATGACCCATCTTCTTTCGGAACAATCGTAATAGGCGAGGCGAAACACGAAGTAGAAGGCCTGATTATTCCCGCCTCCAGCATTCCCTGAAGTTCCTGCTTTAACCATATCTTTTTTTCATGGCTAAGGCTATATGGCTTTCTCTCGACTATAATGCTGTCGCGTAAGGGGAAAGGCCCTTCAATGGCTGTTGTGGCTTCTGGATATAAGCCAATGCACAAAAGCTCTGAAAATTTCAAAGGCATTATAAAGGAGATTTATTGAGGTTCGTAGCGACAGCCGGTTGTAGGGTGCGCAGAGCACAGTCCCCGAGCTCGAGCCTCTGCTGCGCGCTTGATGCTGCCGATGCTACTGACTCTGCGCCGACGTTCGCTATCTTCCTTACAGTATATTCTCTGCGGAAGACAGTTTACGATCAGTATTTTGGGCGATATGAAGTTGATGACATCCTCTTCCTACGGTGACCAAATCATTCCAGTGGATATTAATCTTCATGCGTTTCATATCAGGTATTGGTAAGATAAAATCAAAATTGACTTTGGGCACTACCAATGTTTGAACCTTTAATTTTTCACCTTCAAACACCAGATAAGCTGACGTCCATCTATTATATTCTCGGAAAGAATCATCGTAGCCGCAGACATGAATTGTCTTCCCACGCACAATGTTGTTAGCATCTACTAGGCTCTCGTTGAATAAGCTTGCAGAAGCACCAGTATCAATGAAAACTGACAAAGTGCGGCCATCCACTAGCATCTGAACACTCAACATGCCTGTCTTCGTGAAAAATACTGTTTCCTCAACAGCGCATCGCTCTTCATCCAAGTCCTGACCCTGTACATTGGGCGTCACGCTGTGGTGTCGGTTACAATCAGTGCTAGTCTCTGCTGCCCCCAATGATGTGGCTGTGTCCTTGCCACGGTAATCGCCTCTGCCGACCGACATCTCCTTATCAGGTGCACGGTATTCTGGATATGTAGCATACGTCAGTGCTAGTAGCAATTCGTCCATAGTAGTAAGCGACCTCACTCTGTCTTTGATAATGTCTAGTCATACCATGTATAACAAGAGCGATGACAGAAGAATCCGCTAATGTCGGGTCAGCAGTACTTACCAACTGCCACTTTTCAAAAACGTAATATTTGATATTAGTGCATCTCTGCCTGTAGACAATAGCACTAATCCAGATCTCTATAGGATTCATCTGGAACGCATTGGAGCAGCTTTTCCTCCATTGCGATGTTTGCATGCGATGTTATTTGCAAGTCAAACCACTTCCGTGCGTTCCCACAGAGAAGGTCTCATATTATGTATGCGGTCTTCATCCGTTGTCTATTAGTCTTTGTTACAGGCATATTCGTAGTAATCTAACCAAAAAATGTCACAGTTTCGCCCTAAGGGCGAAGCAATGAATGCGATAGCAACAGAGCAATGTCATACGAAGTAAGGTGAGCGGCTCTGGTAGCAACAACACGCAGAACTGTTGTCGACGCCATCGGCGTTTTGCCCGCGTTAGCTCAAAATTCGTGCGGCGTTGGTGACTGTTGCTGGAGCCTCTGATATAAATAGGCACTTGGTGCCGCAGCTAAACGTCGGCTCCCTTCCCTCCCCCTCCCCCACGGACTCTCGCGCGTCTGAAGAAGGCGCGTTTGCTCTACATATATGGTCATTGTAAAGGAGAAAAGAGACGCCTACTTCTGCAGCCCTTAAGCGAGCATGGCGCAGAACGCGCGTTTGTTCTCCGCCGTGCGTTCCCTCCCTGTGAAAGCGCGCGTCCCTCGCGCCCTTTCACTCGCACATACAGCGTTCGGCGGCGCGCGGCGACGATTTCATCTCCAAATGACGTCATACGGAACCTCACGGCGACGGCGACGGCGACGGCGACGCCGACGGCAGAAATCTGCTTTTGAGTGTCCATATAATTGCTATCGCAATAAAAGCTACACCTGATGAAGTGCCATCAAACAAGTCTGGTTTCACAAAAAGATCTTCGCGGCTCCCTCTCACATTAGCAGCTGAAATAACAACTGCAAAGAGCTGCTGCTGCTGTGCCATATGCATCATCTGCATTTCCTGTAATGCGCGAATGATACATTCTGTCTTAGAATCAGTGAAATTTGCTGGCGTCTCCATTTCACGTGCCGGTGGGGCTCTTCCTAAATAAGCATCCAAATCATCAAGATTCATGCTGACAGTCACACTACCTTGAGTGACGAGGTCATCTATAGAGGTTCCGGCTACATGGGACATCGTCTCCAGAAGACTCGGGGCGGTGGTGTCCTCCGGCAGCCCGACGTATCTCTCACCATCCGGTTGGAAGCCCACGATGACGGGTCACCCCTCACGGCACGTGATGTCGAACTTGATCTTCATTTTCAGGTTCCAGACCTCGACTGCGCCAATGTAAAGTTTCTACGTAGACATAGTGACTCTATCGTTTTATTGTGGAATTCTTAAACGGGCTTCTCTCCTTCGTCGTCCTGTTCTACTCTCCTGCAGCCTGGCCACTGGCGATGTGGGTGGCTGCAATATATATATATATATATATATATATATATATATATATATCTGTGAAGATAACATTAATCTTTTTCTGTCATACTCCTCAGTCATTTTTCGAAGCCCATTTTCCTCAGACTCCCGCGCATCGAAGGACGACCAGCCCGTCTCCCTCAACTATACTTCGTTTGTCGTTTTTGCCACGCGCTCCTACATAAAGCTAGACTTCCAAACATCCCTTTGATTAATCTCTAGTCCCGATTGCACTTCGGAATTTAAGCCGAGTTTGCGAACATAACTCCGAGATCCATGACTCCCTTTACACTCGCCTCGCGACTACCTCATACTTACGCCCCCCTATATAGCGATCTATGTTTCATTACGGCTGCGCATTTCTTGCCTTTCGCTTTGATTACTTAATCAACTTTTTTTCATGCAATTTATTTATTCCTCTTTTATTCACACTTCATGCTAGTTTTATTCTGCAACGCCCAACATTTCGTTTCTCTGTATTGTGACCTCCATGGTGACTGCATGGTATCATTAAAAACCACAAAGGTTACCTTTTTCTTTCCCCGCTGAATTTGCAATCACGACCTTCGCTCTACCCTCCGCAAACATTTGCCGGAAGCTCGCTATCTCTCAGACTATCCGATAACAGAACAACGTCATCTTTGTACATTAAACCCGGAAGACTTTGCTTCACCGCCACACTTTCTTGTTATTACGAGAGATTGTGACCTCCTTTCCAGAGCAGTGGCGATAACCGTAGAAATATTAGTGAAAGCCTTTCAGGATGTCTATACTGTCTCGCCGCTAGTTAATTTTTCCCATGCTATCGAGATTTTATTTTGGGGGTACATTTGCCTTTAGTAACGTTATAATGTCTTGTACCCAGACTGTCATCTGTGAGAATCTGCCATAATACTTCCGCGTTTGTATACGTTGCCGCAATGCTTGCTAATATATCTAGAAATGCTCATGAATAATGGTATGTTCCCTGATCCGGCCATTTTTATAGACTTTGTGATTATAAGTAGGTTATCATCGATGAGCATGCATGTGGGCCTGCGCGAAGCAGAAGTTATCTGCTTCACAGGTTGACGTCTGGGGGCCTGGGCAACCTCCGAAAAAGGCGAGAGGGTGACGCGCGAAAATAAAGGCTGGCGCATCTTGCTGAGTTTGAGGACTGGAATTCCACCTTTTCCCAAAGTTTGCAATGGTGCTTTCCCTTCAAACACAGCGAACTTAAAAAGTATCCTAGCTCAAACGCGTAGTAAGCTTTTGACGCTTCCAATACACACATACGCTCGATTTCTAAGAACAAGCTTTCAGTTTTTGCTGATCAGATAGTTTGGCTTCCAGCTTAGAATTTGGAATTGCACTCTCCTGTATATTTGTTGTTCTTGCCAACACAGTGCGTTCAATTAAATTCAGTTGTTTGTCAACAGAACACCAATTACATAACTTTAAGAGGAAAAGGATATATACGAGAGACGGCCCAAAAGTAACGAGAATTGTTTTTGAATTCGTAAATTTCTTAGAATATTTGAAAATATTAGTCACGTTTAAAGTACACCCTCTCAGGCGCAATGAATTTGTCTAAGCACTTTTGTTTAAACCTCTTCAGCAACTCTTGCAAACTAATAGCTATCGGTGCTTAATTCGTTTTCTTCTTCATCACATCTTGAAAACACTTTTTTTTTAGTTTCGGAGATTAAAAAATGCAAGGGGCAAGATACTGGAAATAGGTATGGAGGATTTAGGGTACGCTGGCGTTGCCAAGTCATTTCTGTCTTCCGCCGTGGTGGCTCAGTTGCTATGGCGTTGCTCTGCTAAGCGCAAGGTCGCGGGATCAAATCCCGGAGGCGGCCGCATTTCCATAGGGGCGAAAGGCAAAAACGATCGTGTATAGTCACGTTTAGAGAACCCCAGGTGGTCTAAAATTTTCCCCACTACGCCGTGCCTCATAAGCAGATCGTGGTTTTGGCATGTGAAACCTCAGAATTTAATTTAAGTTTTTGGCGAGAAGTGCACGCACGCGCTCAGTGCTGTGTGAGTGGCGGCGCTGTCGTGATGCACAAGCGACTCGCCTGTGTTCCATAGCTAAATTGGGACGTTTTGTTCGAACTGCATCACGCAACCACTCGGGTATTCCAATGTAAAAATGCTGGACGACTGTTTCACATTTTGGTAGCAATTTCAAATGAATACACTCTTTGATATCAAGAGATTCCCCAAGAGAGACCGGAATTCGATTCACGCACGTTGCTCGTCGACGTCCGTCATCGCAAAACCGACGCAGAGACGGTGATACAGGCTCAAAAGAAAACAATGCTTTGAGCAGGCAAAACTTTACCCAAGGACGGCGCTCGGCGTAAACGTTAACTCCCGCTACACGCGGCCTCCCCATTACGACGACAGAAGAGAAGTGAAATTATACGTTGGAACGAGCGGCAATGGAGCCAACTGTGGAAGAAGACGACGACTACGAACGCGGGAGCAGTGGCACGAGCGCGTTCGTGCGGTTGCGCCGAGGGGCGCCAACGAGCCAACTGTGGAAGAAGACAACGACGCTCGAGCCATTGCCGATGATGATAGTTTTTCCGCGTGGACGCCATAAAATCCCGGATCCTAGCCAAAGACAGATTCGCTGTAAAAAAAAAACACCATATATATTTTGGCAAGATGCATGCTTCCAATAAAAACTAGTTGCATCTCGTATATGCATCATGCGTTCTATTTTTGAAGATATAGTTTTCTTTAGCTACTTTCCTCAGTTCTAATAGACGGATGGCGATCTCGCACAGAGGTGAGAAGGGCAAGCGCAAAGCCGCATCCAATCCACATCCGCGTGACTGCAGATCACGCCACCTTCCATACGCGCGCTACAATGCCGGATATCACACCACTTTAAGTTACGACAGTGATTGCCGCAATTAAAATTCAGGCATTTTTTTATTTACAAGGAGGCAAAGGCCACAGAAGGGGTACAAAATTACTAGCTGCACTGGGTTCTCAAAAAATGTTCTGATACGCTGATAAATAGATCAGCGATGTTCGGGTACTGCAAGCTTAATTTGCGATATCAAATTTTATTCAGGAAGTGCACGTCCGTTGTAACTATACAGGTCATATTCTCCTGCTATGATTTTTCAAAGCCAGATACTTAAAAGATTTCTCGATGCAGATGTTACCAGAGCTTTGTACGGTCAACTAAGGGTCAACTAAGTGTCGACGCTAAAGAAGACAAGGTCGACGTACATTGTTGTTCAAATGAGTCGATGAATAAATGTTGACTATCTCTCTCTATTCTGTCTCTTTTGCCTCTTTTTAATTTTCGTTACTGACTCGTTTCGTATCTTATTCGTGTCGTATTTCACCCTCAAAATTGTGTCATGTTATAGCATCAACACTTGATTGACCCTTCCTTGTTTTGACCAAGAGGCCAGCTGAGGTGATCCCCGACATAGTGCAGTTTATGGTGCAATGTGGTTAATTTTGTACTATACTGGCGCTTATTACGCCTGTACCGTTAATTTTACCTACTCTGCGACTAATTCTCGCTTTTTGTCTCTCTGAGACCTACATTTTATTTTATGCCTTTTGCGACTCGCTACGACGCTCTGGAGGGGCGAGATGATCGAAAATACATGTATCTTAGATACTATCTTAAGATGCCCCTTCGGTATCTGGTGTTTGTATCATGATATATTTTGCAAGACATGTATCAGTATCTGTATTTTCAATACACCATACGAAGTATCGTGTATCTTAGATACAAGATACACCTATGGAAACATCTAGAGACACCCCATCGACCGCAGTTCACATTTATTCTGAGGCGTCAACCACTGTGGACGGTTCTGCAGGATCAGTGATTTTTCCTTCGAAAGTCACCACCTTGAATTTCCAAGACATCACACCAGACGACATTGACAGCCGCGGAGCTTGCTGCTCTTCGTAGCGCACTTTGCATAATTCGTGAGGAACCATCTCAAAAATGGAGTGTTTTCAGTGACTCCAAGGCAGCTCTACATTGCTTGCTTTCCGCCTTACGTCGTGGATGCTACGAACAACTAGTGCTAGAAATCCGAGAGCTCCTTCATCGCCTCGTCGAGCAAGGACACGACGTCACATTTCAGTGGGTCCTTATCCACTGTGGAATAATTGGCAACGAACATGCCGATAAAGCTGCTCGATCTGCTCATGCAGACGGCGTGCAGGAATCAGTCCCACTGTCAAGAACAGATGCAGCAGCGAAACCTCGAGAGCTTGCAAATGATGCTACACAATCACTGTGGAACACACCTAATTTCCAGCACACACGTCTGCATCGACTGGACCCCTGTCTTCGACTTCGTCCTCCACCTAGACTATGCCGACCCGAGACAACGGCACTTTACCGACTGTTGCTTGGCGTCGCTTTTACAAAATCCTTTGCGGCAGCGAGGAAACTATTGAACACGTTCTTTGCCGTTGTCCCCGATACAACGCATGTAGGCAGTCACTCGCGACCGCGCCGGCCCGTCTTGACGACCGGCCACTTTCGGAGCAGACAGCCCTGGAACGCCGACCTATCCAGTCGTCACACCACGTACAAGTCGGTCAAGACACACTTGAAATGTTTGCGTTCGAGTGGCCTATTAGAGAGACTATAGTTCTCACGCTCACGGGCGTGCGTGCGTGCGTGCGTGCGTGCGTGCGTGCGTGCGTGCGTGCGTGCGTGCGTGCGTGCGTGCGTGCGTGCGTGCGTGCTTGTTAGAAAGTTTGTGCTTAGAACCAGACCCCGGCTACAGTTTTGCATACAGTATTTTACGCGATCTCCATCCACATCGGCCTGCTGTTTGAAGTCACGTAGTCTAAGAGACACTACTTGCCGTATTATTTCATTGTTGCTGCACTAAATTTAGTATAATAGTCCACCATAGGAATCACCTACATAACGTGTCAGAACACTTTGACAGCTGTCGCAGTTAGGGAGCAGTGAAGGTGTAGAATGGAACGCACAGCCTGCTGTATACGTCGCTCTATTTTTGTGCTAGCTGTATATAACTCCAGCTGTCTTTTACTATTTTTCACCGCAGGTTCATTTGCTTTTCTCCTATACAATCTTTGAATGGACACTAATAAATTACTTGAGCTGTATTAGTAACTTACCCTTGTAAAACACCCAAAAAAGCCAAATACGCATAAACGAAAGACGGGTGACGACACTGCTTTGGAGTTCCCGCACCAACCCGGCCCGACGTCATAGATTTTGACGGCGTCTGCTCGGGCTTAGTTAAGTTTTTTTTTTTTATCGGCAAAGGCGGACTGCATTGTGTTCTAAAGCCGCCAAGGATTGGACTTAGCAAATTTCAAGAACTCTTGCTCGTTACACTGGCGTGCTGGCGCTGGCATTTCGGCGCGATATTAAAAAATAGAACTTTGGCCTTCACTTTCTATTCTAATATTCATCCTATTACCGCTAAATTAGAGGAGCAGACCGTTTTGAAAGAAATTTCTTAATCAGTTTCAAATAATTTAGTGCGTTTTCTTACTATTTTTTTTTTATAAACTGAAGGCATTTAACAGAATAACTACACAATTATTCACCTCTGTGCGGGTATACGTTGCCATTATAACAGAACATGCTCAATAATTTCTGCGCTATTTGCAGACGCTATATAGGCGAGTAGTCGTCATGGGCGAATTTTCTCCTATATAACGCCGCCTTCAGACAATCACATACCCTCATATGGGTTCGAACAGCAATGCTGCAACGCTTTGAAGTATTATTAAGCTCCTCTCTTTTGCTTTCATTCTTATGGTGTTCGATATAGTTCCACAGCTGGCTACCATCGCCCCAATATCCACTATGCTGTTTTCCGGTCTCCGATTTTCTGCCGCTGTTAACACGTCCGTTTATGCAATATTTGCTGGTTAACTTGGTGACACATTTGCGCATTTTCTACACCGTGAGTGAATGTTGTTCAAAAGTTGCGGGCATTTTCGTATATATATTTTTTTTTCAATGCCCCTTAAGGCTTATTCACACTATAGGCCGACACGACACCAATTTTGTTCTCCCGACTGTTGGCGACAGCGTTTTCCTTCCTTTAAACCGTTGGTCACAGCGTTTTTCGCCCTATAAACTGCTGTCGCCAACAGTCGGCAGACAAAAATCAGTGTCGTGTCGGCCTAGTGTGAATGAGCCTTTAGTGAGAATGAGAAAGATGAGTCTGTTACCCGCACCCGTTTCCAAGCATATTTTCTAAAAGCTTCTATACCTGAAAGCTGAGCGCTGCTAATTATAGTTAATTAAGAAGCACTCGCTATCGCTGTGGTGGCAAGTGAGGGTCACACACTATTAGCCTTGTACGGCGATGTAGGTGCTGTACTGCAATGTACCGTAATGTAGGTACTAATGCATGGCTGTATGCGTTCTGTGCTTGTACAGGGTCCTGCATATTTCGCTCAACGTGTTCGAAAAAAGATTTTGCGTTTACCGCTGCACTATTCTTGCTGAAATTTTGCACTATTCTTGATGAAGTAAATAAAGTTATTCGTCCGTCCGTCCGTCGTCCGTCCGTCCGTCCACGTCCGTCCGTCAATATGCAACGGATCTGGCGGGTAGTACGAAGTCTGCAGACGAGTCCACAACAAAGCCACCCATTCCGTGCCGTGGCTGTATACATCAAGGCCGGATCGAATTGGAGGTGGTCAATGACTACTGTAAACTTGTGGCCAGCTCTAATACCGAAATTGAAGCTCTTAACACCATTGCGCCCCCGTCACCTGATGAGCGTCTCGAGGTGCCTTTTACTACGCAAGAACTTGACGCTGCAATTTCTGTCTCCTGACGCTCATCGGCTCCAGGTCCAGACGGAATCACGTACGCTGCGCTCCGTCATCTTGGCACAGTAACACGACATATCCTGTTGTCCTATTATAACATCTTGTGGGAGTCAGGAAATGTTCCAGCCAATTGGAAATGCATTATTGCATTGTTCAAACCAGGGAAGTGCCCCAAGGAACATTCCTCCTACAAGCCGATCGCCTTAGCCAGCTGCGTCGGCAAAGTAATGGAAAGGATGGCACTGTCAAGATTAGAGTGGCTCTTAGAGAGCAATAACTGCTTTCCCCCAATTTATGCATGGGTTTAGAAGAGGCCGATCTGCCATTGACGGTGTAGTCAACTTGATCTTCAATGTTGAACAAGAAAGAAATCGACGCAGATTAGTGGGGGCAGTTTTCCTTGACATTAAGGGCGCCTATGACAATGCTCTGCATTACGCAATCCTTGATGCGCTAGAATATTTAGGCATTAGTGGCCGACTATATGATTGGATCGTTAATTATCTGAATGGCCGTACCGTATATATGTCGACAAGCGATGGAGACACCGGTCAATATAATATTCACCGTGGTGTTCCCCAAGGTGGAGTTCTCAGTCCGACTCTCTTCAATGTGACATTGATTGGACTTGCGTCTGAGCTTCCCAACACAGTAAAGATTAACGCATATGCCGACGACATATGCATATGGGCATCTGGTGCTACGCGTCCGCAACTTCGTGCGCGTCTGCAACGTGCAGTGACAGTTACAGCCAAGTACTTACGACGTCAAGATCTCACATTTTGAATTGAAAAATGTGCAGTGCTTGCATTCACGCGCAAACAAATGACTAAATACCCGATAGTCGTTAAAGGACCCGCGATACCTTACGTAACACACCACAAGTTCCTTGGTGTAACCATAGACTGTGAACTATCCTGGTCAAGGCACGTCACCGCACTGAAGTCAAAACTGAAGAGTTTTGTCCTTGTGCTTCGGGTGGTGGCAGGAGCAAGATGGGGCACGTCGGAATCGTCTCTTCTTCAATTGTATGAATGAATGAAAAACTTTATTTCACGAGCTTTTCAGCGCATGCGCCGGATGGAAGTGGTTCCCACTTCACGGGAATCCGTATGCTGCTCTCGCCGCCTGGCCCCTGGTTACGAGCCAAAGCTGGTCTTCCAGGGCGGGGCTGGACAGCAGGATCTTCCATCGCTCTCTAAGGGGTTGGATAGGTAGGGGGATCATGTTGGGGTTAGGATTGGTGAGGAGTGGTGGGTGTTGTTGGCTAAATTTACATTCTGCAATCATGTGTTGCAGTGTACCTGGCTCGTGACACACGGGGCATTCTTGCTCGTACTGGCTCGGGTACATGCGGTTTAGTAATCGGGGGTCGGGAATTGACTCTGTCTGGATCTGCCTATATGTAGTCTGCTGCTCCCTCGTTAACGTGAGGTGTGGCTCGGGGAAGCTCTGTCTCCCGTTTCTGTAATATGCCACTATGTCTTTGTACGTGACCAGTGGTTGGCTCTTTGCGTCCTCCTCTTCCCTCTCCGCGGCTGCGGCTCGGTGTGATAGCGCTCGGGCCTGCTGGTGGGCAAACTCATTGCCCTCCACTGCGGAGTGGGCCGGAACCCAGATTAATTCTATCTCCTCCCCTTTCGGGGGTTCCTTGCCTTTGAGCGCCCGAAGCACCAACCGGGACACCCAGCCCGACTGGAAGCTCCTATACGCTTGTTGCGAGTCTGTGACCACTCTGGTCCTGCCTTGTGTAGTGAGGGCCAGGGCAATTGCCAGCTCTTCTGCTTCGTCGACATCGTTTGTTTTTACCGTCGCGCACGTTAGCAGCTTTTCTGTGGTTGCAACCGTTACGGTCGCCCAGCTTTTTCCTCTGTCTTGGGAGGCGTCTGTGAAGATTACCCCCTTCTGCAAAGCCAGCAGCCTGTTGTAAGCTTTTGCTCTGGCCTCCCGTCTGCCGCTGTGGTGTGCTGGGCTCATGTTCTTGGGGAGTGGTTTTACCTTGATTGCTTCTAGCCAGACGTCTGGTAGTTGTCCTCGCTCCGTCTGTCTCGTCTCCTCCCAGCCGATCTTTTTCAGGACTCTTCTGCCGGCCTTCGTTTGACTTAGGCGATGCTTCTGGCAATTGTACCAAGCCCTGTTGGTAAGCTATATAAGATACAGCATGCCGGTGCTCTCGAACATGAGACCCAGCTGTGTGCGGAGGTTAGAGAGCATACAAGCTCAAGGATTGCGCACGTGCTTGGGCCTACCACGCTGCACCTCAACCAATGGAACCATTGCGGAAGCTCGGGCTTGTCCCATCAATGTATATATGCTCTGCGAACCTCTTCGAGTACACACCTACGATTGTTGACCCGACATAGGCAACACGCCCTGCCACACACCCAAACTCAGGAACTATATTGCGTCATGAGAACATCCTGCCATTGAGATTCTCTTCCCCGTGCATTCCTAGAGCACCTCAGTGCGTCCTGCCTAAACCGCTTGTCAGTAGCGCACCCAGGATCTCTGCCGGAGGGGAGGGGGGCGGGGGGGGTTTGGGGGGGGGGGGGGAAGCAAGCACTTTGCATAATTGCAATTTCCTTGATTTAGCCAAAGGAATCCAACAGCAAATAAAATGCCTAATAATGATAATAATTTAACGACACCTAGGATGATGACGATGTTTATTTGTTGAGCGTTTTACTCACAGTAAATTAAAAGTGAATGAATAAATACAAGACAGTGATAGAGTGTTTTTGTTAATCAGGAACATTCGACCTCAAGCCACCTCCTGAAATGTAATGACACTGTGAACAGAGCACTGAAGGTACACGTTGGAGTGGTGGGGCTGGAAACGTAGGGGGGGGGGGGGGGGGGGTCCATCGCTCGACGGTTTAAATTAGACCACAAGTCCACTTCAACTGCCGCAGAACTTGTTGCTATCCGCGAGGCAATACGATTCCTTGCAGGAGAGCCTCCTCGCATATGGACTTTATTTTGCGACGCCAAACCCGCTCTTCAAGCCATTGAGTGCGCTATAAGACAAGGCCCTTATTATATTTTAGCTCTCGAAATCGCAGAGCTTCTCGACATTGCGACAAAAAGCGGCCACCATGCCACCTTTCAGTGGATACCTGCACACTGTGGCGTGATAGGAAATCAGCAAGCAGACGCTGACGCTAAAATAGTTGTAAATAATGCGCCAGAAGTAAGCATTGCGTTCTCACGAACAGACACGAATGCCCTGCTTCGGTGCGTTATGCGCAACTCTACACTTGAGCACTGGACCAATCCAGATCGACGACACAGGCGACTGCACAAATGAGACCCAGAAATGAAGTTCCGCATGCCTCATAAACTGAAGAGGAGTATAACGAGTATGATACACCGGATTCGTCTGGGTGTTGCACTCCCGAGGCGTTATACGGATATCATCGGCTGCAGTGACATTGGTCCCAACTGCGATCACTACCAAGCGCCAGAAACACTTGAGCACATATTTTGCTCATGCCCAGCGTACGCGCGAGAACGGCACAGCCTTATTTCTACTATTCAACGAGTGACTAAAAGACCAATATCTGACGAGATTGTATTAGGTCCTTGGCCTGACGCCAACAGCGCAGCTGTAGTCATCGGAGCGACTATAGCCTTCCTTCAAGCCACTGGACTCGATGCATGACTCTAGTATGACGTCAACATGATGGACATGTATATAAGCACCTCCTTATCTTATAATCATCATTCATCGCTCTTTTTCTCCCCCCCCCCTCCCCCTTCCGCCAGTGTAGAGTAGCAGGCCAGAGCAAACTAACGCTCAAGCCGACCTCTCTGCCTTTCTTCAAATAAACTTCTCTCTCTCTCTCTCTCTCTCTCTCTCTCTCTCTCTCTCAAGGTAACAATTGGTACAACTGCAACTATCACTTGGGCCGGTATTTTGCAGCAATACCTTTCCGATGCTAATGCCTTTTCGTGCTTTTCGCGCTTGGTCAGTGGTCAGAGCGCGACGGTCCGCTCACGTTATCAGCGGGATCAGCTGGTCGTGAGCGGTGGATGATATGACTAGTGTAGAATAAGGCATAACGCACCGCTACAAAATACCGGCCTTGGTGTGTTGTGTTTTCTAGTTTCAATTCATTTTTCATTCTCCATTCGGTCTCAGAGAGAGAGAGTGATTGTAAAGAGGAAGAGGCGCTACTTTCTGCAACCACTTAGGGCGCACGGCACAGCGCCGTTATCGCTGGGATCAGCCACTCGGTGTGACGCATGATTACAAAGAAATGAAAAATGAAATGACACTTGAAGAGAGCTTGCTGTTGAGACAAGAAAAGGAGACAGACACAGTGCTTGCTACAAAATACGGCCCAGGTGGAGAATGTGGCAATTTCAATGTCAGGACCAGACGTATGGAAGTCATCACTGCTGTATTGACCCTTTTCGCGGAGCAAACTGTTTTAGAGAAACGAGATCGCGCTCACGGCGGCGCGCCATACCTCTCCTCAGCGACCATGCACGAATACGAAACCATTACCGCTTCTACCTTGCTTCTGTGCGATCAGCTGTGGGAAATGCAACTGAGTTTTCGCTGACACACTGTGCTCCAATCATGCTAGATTGAATCATGTGGATTGAAGACGTGTGCAGTAGCTGGCTGCAAAAATAGTGACTGGCATGTTAAGGAATGGAATGAATCTGTGTGGCCAAGTTCGCGGACCGCTGCTGCAACTGTCCGAACGTATTACCGGCACTTCGAGATGTACGGCTATCCTCGAGGATACAGAAATTTGCGCATCCGCCAGCTTTGTATCGCTAACCTTCAAAGAAAGGGCTTCATCCCCAGAACGTTAGCAAGAGTTAAACAATGGCAAAGGGAGTAGCGCCGCTTCCTGTCATAGTAAGTTTCGCGCAGGTTATCTATATACATATTTCCCAAATGGCAGGAAAACTTACGCCCACTCTATCGCCAACGTATCAATAAGTGAATGGGCGCACACTTGAATACGTACAATAAATGACGGACTACACCGATGGCGCACGAATGGTCGAAGCTGAATGTTTCGTGACGGTTCACAAGAGTAAGCGAGTTACTAGCGATAATACGAGTACACCTTTGCTACAAGGTATTACAGTGCACAAAACTGCTACGTTTCATGCCTTGGGCACAGCAAGAACAAATCTATCGAAACTGAGCACACCCGCGAGCGATTATGCAAGAAATAATCAGATAGTGACCGCACCGAGGAACTTTACTGAGTAAGAAACGTGACAAGCCGCTGCATCAAATTATTTGCCAAATAAAGAACGGAGAAAAAACAGTAATCCCGACTGAATTCATGAGCGGAATGTTTGGATAGCTTGGAATACACATTTAGCCCCGCTTTTAGAACAAGCACCATATACGCTGCTTGCGCCAATTGGACATAGCTTAATCAGCTCCGAAAGTGCTTTTGCATGTTCTCTGAAGAGGTGATTAAAGCTTCGTGTCGTCCACCTAGTCACTGTCTACCATATATCTCCGAAAACAGAGGTTTTCTAAGCCGCGCCGGCGTCATACACTTCCATTGTAAACAAGAAGGCAACGAAGGGAGTTGAGGCAAGCAATGGACGCGTCACCACGTGATCAAACATGGCAGCGCCCACGGGATCGCCGCGAAAAGGGTCAATAATTGTTTTATTCCTCCGTTTAACATTCTCTCTCAACTTCAGGTTGTAACGTGTAACTTGTCAGGTTTGAAAATCTCCCGCTGACCCACCGGCACGATCGCTTATTAATCTTAGTAGCATGGTGGCGCCATCTCACGAAGCTTGCAGAAAGTGCGGTGGAACGTTCTCCAATATGCACGTCCAGCTATTTTCCTGTCGCTGTTGTCAGAAGCCTTCCTGTCCTTGCTCCGTGTATTTTCGAGTAATCGCCTTGTTTGGCCCGATCAACATGATTCGGCGCAGTTTTCTCATGTTTCTGGATATAAGGAAATAGTTACTCAGGACATTCATTGAATTTGTATTCGCATTGTGGCTACTGTCAAACTCGCTGTTCTAAGACAACAACTACCTTTAATCAGGTTGCTGAGAACGTTTTAATACAATGGTAGATTCGAATCCACGGGATGGCTCATGTGACGGAAGTACGACGGAACCTTGTGTCAAGTTTCCACTGCGGAGAGTAAAGCTTGCAGTCCACCGAATCACTAAAGTAGCGATTCCGCACCACCTCGACATTCTTTCCAAGCAGCGAAGTATCATCGAAAAGGTTAGTTAATGTGCACTAAAATATAATGCGTTTATATTCAGCGATCTGAGGATTGAACCAGGTTGCAGGTTAACGTAAATTATGAGAGCTATGAAATGATTGCAGAAATACGCGAGGTGGAGTAATGATGTTGGTGTACTTGCACCTCAAACTTCCACGTTTGTTTAAATTGAGTAAAAGTACTAATGTCTTTAGTATTTCCAATATGTAGGAAGCAGTTGGCGATTAAACCATCTTGTAACCTTATAATGCAATAAAGCATGCATTGTGTAATATTCTGGATTTCTAGTTAATATGACACGGTTACGAATTGCGCATTGGCAATGTCGTTCCCATGACTGGCACATTTTAATCTATTTCAAGGGAGGATTCAGGTCGAAAATTAACACGATTGCGAAAACTTGCAATGCGCGTTCATTCTGCACTTACATGTAGCTACCTTTTTACGTCTCAAGCGAGCTGTGAACTGGAGGATGGAGTGATAAGTATAGCCCATCAATGGAGTAATTTGCATAAGAAACTGCAAAATGTTTCTTGCACCCGCAAAGCGTAGTCGTACCCAGTCAGATGTAGAAAAATTTGCGTCCGTCAGTTTTGTAATACAATTTCAAATAAATCCGCAGCCCTCATCTACTGTGAATCTCGTAGCCTACTTGGGACGTTAAACCCCAACCAAGTTGCTTTACAGTGCAAACTCGTTGCAAAACCTTGCGCCCAGACTGCAGTATGTGCAAGATAAGTATGTATTTGCAGTGTCCTGGCAAAAAATGTGCATCTTCTTGGTGTCGATTGTTGATTCTTGTTTCATGATTTGCACCTTGTTCGTGTTAAGCTTCCTAGCTGTTAGCCCTCCTGCACTATCTTGTTATATGTCGATGCTAAAGTAAATATTCCACGCTCGTTCGCTGGTTTTGCCGGGCCAAGTCTCTCAAGCCGCTGGTGGCTTTGACAGGCCCGTTTCTTGTACTCTGTATTCATTTGTGCAATAAATTATTATTATTATTATTATTATTATTATTATTATTATTATTATTATTATTATTATTATTATTATTATTATAAAGCTAAATAAAATTTCTTGCAAGGAGGGTCTAATTCTACTCGGGATATTTAAACGTTTTAAGAGCTCAGATTATAGCCAGTTACCTACATCTTGATGTAATTTAGAAGCAAAATAAGCTTTCCCACGAAAGTTGTTGCAGAAGATTAGTATATGGAAAAACTATGCTGTAACATATGAACACAATCTAGCTACTTACCTTCACGCTTCATTAATTAAATAGTGTATAAGTGTCACCTAGTGTCAGCACCCCTTGCGCTATTGGATACAGAACTTCATTTCCTGCACAGTTCTACAAAACAAATCTGACCACACACTGTGATTAACAATGATTGTCCAGAAATGCCATGACATATCTCTTCTATGTTCTTTTTCTGAGGATGTTCTTTTCCTTTGCTCAGGAAACATTGTTTGTACGTATAAATGTTGGTTCATCAGCAATAAAACTCGGTTGTTAGTTCAGCACTCGGGGTGTCTGTTTTTCATGTTCTTGTGTCCTCGTGTTGCCTGCGGTGCTGGCTTAGTATGTCGAACGAACTAGCCCATCAACTTACACTCAGTGATATAAGCAGTTATTATATCAAAATATTAGCTAATGAATAAACTGTAACAAGAAAAGTCAATACCTTGCTGCTTGCTTTTCAAGTATAGGAACCTGCATGTAGTGGATGGCAGTTTTAGAGGAAATGAAGCTCTATTGTAGCCTCGACTTTTATAGCACTAACTGTACTAATTTAAAAAAATGTCTGTGGGGTCAATTCTTTGCCATTGCAGCCATATTATAATGGCAGAATTCAAAAATGCTTGTGTACTGACATCTTCATGCACAATAAAGAACTCTGTTCATAATTGGCGAGAGGAAAATAGCTTTCAGAGGAGCATCCCATCTGAAGTCTTGCAAAGCACATCATGAAAACATGGTACCAGACTAAGCAATACAGTTGTTTGCAATTTCAGATTTCATTTAGTATTGGTATAGTGCATATGTCCATTTTTCTCTATGACAGAAAAATTTTATTCATCAGAAATATAACTACAGGATCATTCAATTACATTTCATGCCTGTTCATGATACATACCCAATGTTTGGGGAAGCCTTTAATAACGTTGCTGTAAGTGAAAATTCAGATTTTGCTAAAAAAGTTATCAATGTAATTCTGAAACTCTTCCATTCTTGAAGGCTCTTCCTCAGCGTGCATTTCACAGAGAGCAAGACAGCTGGTAGTCCAAAGAAGAAACGTTTAATAGGCTGGATGGGCGTAAAATAACTGTCAGTTCAACACCTCTATGGCTAATATGCACATTTTTGCACTGTGAATATGTGCATTGTCATGTTGAAGAATGAGACCTTAGTGCCAGTTTGGGCACTTCTGTTCAATGGCTTCCTCCGCTTGCTGAATTACTCACAATACAGTGCAGCATTGATTGTCTGTCTCTCAAGCATTCTTCAGTGGATCAGAAGACCCCCCCATTGCAGCAGATACTGCCACTACTTGTCTAAAAAAATATTTTTAACCTTTTAGGTGCCCTGTCTGAGTCAACTCCTTTGAATGCCTGTGCACATCCCTTGCTGTGCTTGAGTAAACCTGTGTCACAATCTCTGCTCATTCTCTGCCTTTCCCAAGGTTATTTACAAACATGATACCCCTTTGTACTGGTCGTACTATTTACACAGAAGTTGGTTAAACTAAAATTGCATGGATAGGGGGGTTCTGACGTGGAATACCAGTGTAAAATGCCTACGCAGTTTTTGAATGATGTAGAAATATCCAACAGCTTCTCATGGAGTCTGGTTCGGTGGACCCTGATATTGACTAAAGGAGTGTTCATGTGAAATTGATAGTGACACAGTGGTGAAATCATTAATTAGCATAATTATTCATTTTTGTTTAATTACTCAGATCACGAAATATTGTAAAATGTTCAGCAAGATACTGAACAATAAATACCATTTGAGTGTAAAGCCTGGTAATGTGTTACTTAGAAACTGAATTTGATGCACTAAATTTCTGGCACACAGTGGGCAGCAATGGCTTAAACACCCGGCACTCAAAGGACAGCACAGCACGAATTTATGTACCAAAACAATAATTTTGAACACAGGTATCGTTTCCCACGGAAGTTCTTGAATTGCGCAAGTCGCCAAAAAAGCTTCATTTATGTGCAGCCTAAGCGTGCAACCAGAAATAGAGATATGCATTATACAAATAATGGTGCCAGTTGTGCCGAATTCTGGGTGCTAAGCTTAGGCTGGAAGGAAATTGAGATTTTTGTAAGTTCTTTGTTCTGAAAACATTTTTGGGCTGCAGAACAATAACTTAGTAAGTGTTTATATTTCCTTCCCTTTCAGTGCCAGAAACTGAAACAGTGGGACAAACTACATGATGAACAAGTTAAAGCATGTCTTACTGTTCAGCAGCTTAAGGCTGTGCTGTATGAGCTGGAAACACTAAGTAACCAGGTAGACCCAAATGACCTGCTACAGTTTGAACGCTTGGTGCGACCAGCTTCAAAGGCAACACTTGAGCAGGTGCGCTCTTTTACAGGTAAATTAATAGTTGTAGGGCACTTTTTATTTTGACATATTTTTTAACTTGCTTTACTTTTTATCGTTCCAGAAGTATGCCTGCCTTCTGGGCCTGCGGTTGACCTTTTTGCAAGGCCTGAAACGTCCTCGCTTGAAGTCATACCTGCCACTATACCCAGAGTTGACATGCCCTCACCAGACAGTGTTTCAATAGAACAGCAGAAAATTTACATTCAGCATATTCCTGACAACACAGCTGCTTCTAAGTCATGGAATTCACTAAAGAGGGTAATGTCATACCACATTAAAAAAAAAATGGTTGGTGCTTATGACAAGTTACACTGAGAGAATTGAACATTTAGGCAGTGTTAAAAAAAAAGTTTCACTGAAGTGCTCTTGAGTTTTGAAAGCTTGAAGGCATAGTGAAAAGGTGTGAGAAAGCAAGTGTGCATTGTTCCTTTTACCTTAGGTCCAGCATTTTCAGTTTTTATTTTTCAAAACTAGGCATATCTTTTTTAGCGTTTATCCAAAAAAGTTTTCAGCTTTACCTCTTTTTTTTTTTTTATTAGCTGCAATAAATTTATCAGTTTTTCAGCAATTTATGAGGTGCTTCTGCCTAGGGGACATGATGTGGCCTGTTTTCATTCTTTGTGAGCTTCCTGTAATGTTGAACAATAAAAAAACATTGTTTATGCGTTACCTTTATGAAGCATGTGCAACATTATTTGCGCATGCCATTCAACTCTATTAATGTTCTTAAAGTGCAGCAACATGATTATTACAGTAAGGAAATCTGCAACTTTTGTAATCCCACATTATTGTTTTTCATATAAGTAATGTCAACTCGAAGTAATCCAGCTGAAAAGGCAGAATTGCCCTACTACAGGCAATTTGTAAGAATTGTTTGAATGAAAAACTTTAAGAATAGTAAAAAAGCAGGTAGTAAGATGAGAATAACAGATGTGGAGCTATAGTCTTACCAGGATGTGTTTTGTAACTCTTATCTACTAGATCGATAAACTTAGCGGTCACATTTGGTTCATACTTTTGGGAGTAATTATACCACCATATTTTTCTGGTTGTTATTGCAGGATTTACATGATCTTCATGACTTGGTGAGCAGCTTCAGCAACCTCGTTTATGTAAGTATACAAAAGCGAAAAATGGGAGAGTTGGTATGGAAGCATGGCTAATTCGGGGAGCGCGAACAACTGGGACACAGGCTAAGGTTCGTCTGCCTCTTCTCGTGCCTTAGCCTGTATCCCAGTTGTTCGTGCTCCGATTTAGCCATACAAGTATATATTATTTCTGCTCTGAAATAATGGCCCATTGCTTCAGCGCCCCTTTAAAAGAGGAGAGAAGCAGTGCCACACATCCTTTGTTGCTTCCTCGGGAACCACTGCCTCTAAAAGATGCATAAAAATATGGCACTTCATAAAAAGTCCAGCTGTTGTGTCCAGAATCAGGCATAAGAATGAATTCACTGAATCACCCTCTACACTCAATATATATCCTCCTTTTGCACATGCATATCATTCATGCATTCACATGCACTAAACGTCCTTTCTGTGTGTGCCTTGCTTGCTGCTTCTGCTGCCTTGTTTCTCTCCTCATCTGCCTGCACCACTTCTTTAGCTTCAAAGTACTGCGCTATCTGTTGTTTTCATGGCCTATCATTCCGCTGCTTCAATGACATTACCGCTGGTGGCATAAGCATACATTCCCAACACGGTGGGAATTTGTGCCAGACAGGCCACTTTTTTTGCAAACATTCTCTTATATTGCAAGCATTCACATTCTATCACCTCACCTCTGCTTTGTTGGGCTCCTTCGGGTTCCAGTTGCTTTATGGCGCAGCACAGAGCCTCTACTGCATGAGTCGTGCCACTTCACGCTCTGTCTTTAAATGTGCTGCTGCTTACTGTTTTATATTCCTTTCTTCAAGAATTTATTTCTTTAAAGAAGAAATAAATAAACTTCCATTCTGCAAGAATACAAGTACACTGGCTACTCACATTTCACAAGTAGTTGTGCCAGTACAGCAGTGTCTACAATTGCTTCCAAAATCAATGTGTTCATGATGCACATCTCTCAGGGCTGCTCACAATAAACTGCAACTTACCTGTATCCCCCTTTTCCTAACTGCAAGTGCAGTTTTAATATGACACATTTTTTGCCTCATACCAAAAACTTTGTGGTAGGCAGGTAGGTTTCTGTCTAGCCTCATTTCAGGCCTCTTAAATAAATTTTTAAAAATGTGTCTAGTAGTGGTATCAAACCAGGGTTCCCCCACTCAATTACTCTACCCATTAGGCCACAGATACATACTCCTCTCATGCCGACATTAATTAGACCTTTGAGATGATTGTCACGTGTGGCACCTCACATGGCAATAATTTTCTTTAAAAAGCGAGAGCACATGCACGTGCGCACGCCACGGGTGTAGAAATGGAAGGCATGAATAATTAACGTTGCCACTGTTCTTAGCATGCGTCATATCCCATAGCAACAAGTTGATTATAAAAGTGAGTGTGTGCCAGTTTTTACCATATTGTACTGCCTTCGAGAACAGCCCAGGTCATAATGGAACAGGTTGTAACGTTTCTTCACCAGAATACAATAAATCAGTGGGCATGCCATCGCCATTAACATCATACTATTGTCATTGCCTTGCTGCTGTCGTCGCACACGCTCAACTGCTCGCCTTACATGAACCTGTTGGTCCATTCCGTAATGCTTTGCAGAACCCTTAACGATGCTGGATAACCAGCTACCTGCAAAATGCTTCGCATAATATCGATTTTCACAGTGTGTGGGATCTGTGTACTTTTTTTATTATTTATACTATTAACAGTGAAGCTATGGGTGCAATTACATGTGGTAGAGAATATTCGCTACATAATATCTGCTACAAAACACATGTTGCAAACTTTTGCTCCAAATTTTATGGAAAGTTAATTGAAAGAACTATAGGAGCTAGCACTATGAAGTTTAGAGAGGACATTGGACATATCAAGGGTCTTGTGTGGACTTGTATGGGAAAATTAGGTTATTGTTGGAAATTACCAAATATTTGTTAATGGCACTTTGGAACACTATGGGGTATTCAACAGTGGGTCATTTCAGAATTATCAGGCATACTAAGATGAAACTTAGCAGGAATAATTTGTGACTTGTGGCATGGAGGATGTTCAGTTGTAGGCATATTGGGGTGCCATGGGAAAATGGCATATTTGCGCCAATTGGGTTTCTTTGTACTTGCCAGGGGACGAGAACGTTTCCAAACTACTGGGTGTATCAAAATTAAACGTCATAAGAATTAAGTGTGTGCTAGCAGCAACGTGCTGCAGAACTACAAAATTGTAGGCATGGTGGAGGCATCATGGCAAGTTTTCAAATTTCTGTCGGAGCCTTTAATGGAGTGCTGGCACAAAGTTATTGTCACTTTTCTTTTCTCGTAATCATAATGTGATGCCTCACTTTGTCTCACTTTGTCTAACACACAGCAAATTGTTATTTGTGTCATCTTTTAATGAGACCGGTTTAAAATGCAAAGCAAGTGTAGCATGAATTTGGGAATGTTGAGCAGGATTCCTTCATGCATCACGAAAATCAAAAGTGGTTGTCGTGTGATATCACTGATGTGCCTAGTCAGTCAGCCTGATACAGCGGTCATCTCGCTGAAAACTGAGCACATTATGGGTGAGAGAAGATGAGAAAGGCGTTCTGCAGTCCAAGAGAAGCAACAGCAAAGGACCAGGCTAATCCCACGTCGAAATCGGAGAAGCACTGAGTGAAAGAGAAAAGAATGGCCGATGTGGCATGCACCCAGGTTTTGGCAACACAGTCAATGTGTGGCTTGTGACCACTGCACCAGGCTGCCTGATTGACAGGTTAGCAGTTTGTGATACCATATTATCACTATTTCTGATTTTGGTGATGTATAGAATGCACTCTACACCACGAAACCACGCTGCACTTAGCGTGCATATTGAACTGATAACATTACAAGACATAATTAATGATTTAAAATGTGTCAGAGCATTTGAGGTGCCCTACCACCATTGCAAAATCTGCCACTATCTAATAAAGAAAAACAAATTTTTGTTTCAGTATCCCTTTAGAACGATTCCTGAGGTAGTAAATTGAATTTTATAGTTGTTGATGTAAGTAAACAGCTCAACATTTCTGCTTGGAACTTTGCACACATATGCAGGTGGCCTTCTATGTTTTGGATCAACCATTGAAAGTACCTTATAAGTTGAGGGCTGTTATTTGAGAGCATTGAGAGTAAGTTGTCATACGCTCAACACCGCTGGCGCTGACATAACAGCTCTGGTTTGGCCTGTGTGTGAAGGTGGTCAGGAGTGTTCACAAGGGCTGCAAGAAGATTCTACTGGAACTGGAAACACCTCTGTCAAGAAAATTCTCACACTGGATGTCACGGCCTCTTTGCCCCAAACTCTGCTTTGCCAGAATTTGGATTGTGGTTGTGCAAGGTTGAACAAATCTATCACAGCCCTCCTTTTTTTTTTTTTTTTTTTTAACTTTCCATATGTAGTGAGGTGCCTTGTGTTGGGCCCTGTTGCCTTTTCTTTGGATTTTGTTGACTTCACCTTGTATTCTTATTGGCTATCATTGTATTCTGGATAACTTTTGCCATATTGTAGAATCAGTCATAATATTGATCACATCAGTATAGTGGAATTTCTTTGCCTTTAAGACATCTAGCATGTATAGTGCAAATTTTAGGGGCCAATTTTTAAATTTTGTTGGTGGCACCATATTATGGCAACTGAACGCACACTACATCTTCAATTTTTTAGAAGAGGCATGCCCATTGAAACGGCGTGCCTTCCGACTTCCTGTTACCAGTTTGGCACCTGGTAACACGAAGCGCCTGTTGTAGCAAATCTCAAAAAGACAACAGCTTAATATTTGAAGTGGCCAATTTCCATTCTAATTAACTTTTAATTCATTATGCAGTTTGACCCTGTCCCTCTTGGCTTATGTGTTCCTTTTAAAATATATAAAAAAGTAAGTGTGATCATTGCTTCAGCTGGCATGCTTTTCTTGGTTTGTGGCCACATGAGGAGCTATCCATTCATCAGTGAATTGTGTTTGTATTGTGCAGGCCCAGCGAGAAAAAGTCGAGACCATAGAGGACAATGTGACGCATGCTGATGAGCAAGTAGCACATGGCGTAACACACCTGGCGCATGCAGCTAAACTGCGCAGGCTTCTGCTGCCAGTAACGGGAGCCTTAGTGGGCCTGACCGTGGGGGGTCCCGTTGGTTTGGTGTTGGGCACCAAAATGGCCCTGGGATGTGCACTTGGTGCTGGATTGCTAGGTAACCATCTTTCTGTCGCTTTCGCCTTGTAATTGGCCTGCTTTGTTACAGAGAAAAATCTGCGAGTTTATCCAGTGTAGCTCGTTTCCACTGCTTTGTTGGTGTGCTAAAGTTGTGCATTAGAGAACTGTGATAAGCAGCAAGGGCATTGACTTTGCTAGTCTGAGTGGCTGCTGTACAGGGGCTGGAGCAGAGTTTAGTGGTGGTGTGGCGACTCTGTGGGCTACTCCATCATGCAGAAGAAAGTGTTCCTCCAGTGAACCTGTCCGTACTGCTTAGATGGACACAAAGAAAATATGTTCTCTCTACTTATCTTTGCCTGTTATGTAACAAGCCTACTGCTATGTTTCATCATCATCATCAGCCTATATTTTATGTCCACTGCAGGACGAAGGCCTCTCCCTGCGATCTCCAATTACCCCTGTCTTGCGCTAGTGTATTCCAACTTGTGCCTGCAAATTTCCTAACTTCATCACCCCATCTGGTTTTCTGCTGACCTCGACTGTGCTTACCTTCTCTTGGTATCCATTCTGTAACCCTAATGGTCCATCGGTTATCCATCCTACGCATTACATGTCCTGCCCAGCTTCATTTCTTCCGCTTAATGTCAACTAGAATATCGGCTAACCCCGTTTGTTCTCTGATCCACACCGCTCTCTTCCTGTCTCTTAACGTTAGTCCTAAGATTTTTCGTTCCATTGCTCTTTGTGCGGTCCTTAACTTGTTCTCGAGTTTCTTTGTTAACCTCCAAGTTTCTGCCCCATATGTTAACACCGGTAGAATGCAATGATTGTACACTTTTCTTTTCAACAACAGTGGTAAGCTCCCAGTCAGGATTTGGCAATGCCGGCCGTATGCACTCCAACCCAATTTTATTCTTCTATGAATTTCTTTCTCGTGATCAGGGTCCCCTGTGAGTAATTGACCTAGATAAACGTACTCCTTTACAGACTCTAGAGGCTGACTGGCGATCCTGAATTCTTGTTCCCTTGCCAGGCAATTGAACATTATCTTTGTCTTCTGCATATTCATCTTCAACCCAGTTCTTACACTTTCTCGATTAAGTTCCTCAATCATTTGCTGCAATTCATCTCCATTGTTGCTGAATAGGAAAATGCCATCTGCAAACCGAAGGTTGCCGAGATATTCGCCGTTGATCCTCACTCCTAAGCCTTCCCAGTCTAAGAGCTTGAATACTTCTAAGCATGCAGTGAATAGCATTGGACAGATTGTGTCTCCTTGCCTGACCCCTTTCTTGAAAGGTAACTTTCTACTTTTCTTGTGGAGAACCAAGATAGCTGTGGAATCCTTGTAGATATTTGCTAAGATATTCACGTATGCCTCTTGTACTGCTTGATTACGCAATGTCTCTATGACTGCTGGTATCTCTACTGAATCAAATGCCTTTTCATAATCTATGAAAGCCATATAGAGAGGTTGATTGTACTCCGCAGATTTCTCGATTACCTGATTGATGACATGGATATGATCCATCGTAGAATATCCCTTCCTACGATGGATCATATCCATGTCATCTGTTGCGTTTACCCTAGCATATATTTCGTGAGCACTTCATGGGCTGATTACCTGGTACTGATGCAGAAGTTCTGGCACCGTAGCTTTCCCTTTAGCACCACAGAATGTTGACAGCAATCTGTCAAGTGTAACCAAAATAAAACTCGACCTCTCTTTGCAATCACTATCTACGCGTCGTGACATTGCTCTGCTATTATTGTTTCATAGATTCATTCACGCAGCTGGTCTGTCATTACCAAACCTGAAAAAAGCATCCTCAACATCACAACGGCTGCATAATACCTTTAGTTACACCCGATTTTATGGCACTACATACGCATTCAGTTTTTCAGCTTTGCCTTGGGCAATACGTTTATGGAACGCTCTCCCAGACGACATTGCCTCCCACTCAAAACAGTGTATTTCGGATCTTCTATTCGAACAATTTTTTTTGTTGATTCAGCCGTACAGCACATTTTTGCTTTCTTGTCTCGCCTGAATTCTTCTGCGTGCTTATTAAACATTTCATTGATCATTTGGATTATGTAGACATGCACTTAGTGGCGTTAATGCCATGTGATGTGATCACAGTAATATGACATTTTGCTTCGTGTGTTTTTTTGGCTATTTCTGTTTATTTTTGTGTTATAATATTTCTGATATATTTACGTTTGGATATTTCTCTCGTTTTACTAATGCCTTTTTAATGCTTATATGACTATGTACATCCCCCCTTACCCAATGCCTTCCTGAAGGCCTGTAAGGTACTGTAAATAAATAAATAAATAAATAAATCTGTGGCTCAGCAGAGGCAACAAAAGTGCTACTTGCTTTGTCCATTATACCAGCTTTTTCTCAGGCACGGAACCAGGAAGATTCATGGCAATTTGAGTTTAAGCTTACTACCACTAGATTTGCACTAAATGAGATAGTTGTGTATCACTGATGTTGTGTATCACTGATAACAGCTGATAGGTAGTCAAGACCACACATATCATGATGTGTATTTAGCATGTTTAGTAAGCTGGATATCTATGAGAGATGCATTTGCCCTGCAGTGGACTTAAAGCTGCTGTCCCAACTCAATGTTGTCAACAATTAAATAATAACAGCTTTACACAAATGGTGCTCACTGTATGTTGATGGGCATTGTTCATGCTAGCCATGAGTATATTCTTTATCTTCCAGCAATAATTATTTATGTTTAATTGGTTACATTTGATTTAATCATAATTATTTAATTTTATGTAACTGACTAAACTGTAACTAACCAAATCGATAAGGCGTCAATGGAAAAGTTGTGGAGGATGTCGAGATATGACCGATAACAGCATTTAAAGCAACCTAGGCAATCCAAACTTTTAAAAAAGCATGTGAAGATTTAAAAATGCCACGTTACAATTGTAACATTAAAAATATAACGTTGCAACAGATCCACGCTCCAGGGATAGCATCAGCCTCAACCATAAACTTCATGATCTAGTACGCTGTGCATCTTACACAGTTTATTCAGACATGTTCCTGAAGAAGGTGAATTCCACAACAACGAAGACTCTTAAAAAGTCATGGTGAACTAAAAACAATGTATTGCCTGTCAATCTTTGTTGTTTCAAGTTTGCTGCTGCTGCTTGTGTGGTGCATTTGAAGGTAAGTCATTGTAATAAAGTGTGTACGTATTCCACAAAAGGCATTTGTTCAAGGCATTTGTTCAATAATGCACGCTATTCTCCTGCATTCGAAATTCCTTTGGAAAAATTGAAATATTTTATTTCCTCTTGATTGTGTTTACCACAGTGGCATACATTTTAAAATGGCTCAAGGTAGACTGGCAAAAAGCTGATCCTGCTCATTTCTGCGTAGTAGTGAATTCTAGTTGGTATTGCTCAGAAAACATGCTGAAATGCCAGACTAGAGTGCCTGGATGCACTCTCCAAAGGGAGAATATTGAGACACCCTATGCTAAACGCAACTGTCATGCCCTAGCAAACACCCATGAGTGATGCGATTGTTTCCGACTCACCGTGGGGCAAATGTCTTTATCAAGCCACTATCACCATCGCTTTATGACACAGAGAGCATATACAGAAGCAAGCGTGGAAAAATGTAGTGTATAAAACCATTGATAGGCAGCATGTGGCGGCATGGTTCTTCGCTTTTCAGGGCTGTGGTGTCGCTTATCAGCTGTAAGGATGCTGCCACCTCACTACGCCTTCCGGTATTCAGCAGATTTGTGCCATTATCTATACCAATGGCACAACATAGTCTCTGCCCCTATCTGTTATTGCCACGTACCTCCACTTTTACCAGCATGACCACAGTTTGCCTTTTGTTGTTCAAGCTGGAAAACCTTGGAAGCGTCTGGAGTAATGTTCACTGGATGGTCATTGCTGCATGGTGGTGCAACCAATATTGTTATCAGTATCCCTGTAGTGTGACCTTGCAATCTGTAGTATTAATTTAACCTGCATTTCTCTTTGGAAGCATTGTCCCAATTGCACTGTACATTTCACACTCTGCGTGAAGGCATGTGGCTGTAAAATCTAAATTTTATTGACATAACAATGGTCTGCTGATGGACGTATCAACTTTCAGCACTTCAAGCATCCTGTTGCTTTTGCAGGTTACACTGGCGGTAAAGCTCTTCAGCGCAGGGCAGATCAAGACAAAATGCCAATACTGCAAGACATGGAGTTGCACGAAATATCCAAACGGCATTCACGAGACACTGAAGCCACCTTGACCTCATTTGCCAAACCTGTTATTTTGTAACAGGGAACCTTACAAATAAAATTGTTTCACCATTATGTAGTGCAATAATGTCACCTCAAGTGTGTACATTTAAGACGAGTACAGCCACGGCCGCATGCACTCTGCATGCAGAAGGCCATCAGAACGGAGAACATTCCATTCGTACTTGCACATACTCTATGGTTGTTTCTGACTGCAGCGGATTGCATTTTTAAAGTGAAGCTTAATTTCTGGTTGAACCCACCTGCACTTTGACGATTGTGTGCGAGACGAATAGCTCACACATGGGGCAGCATTCATATAACAAATTGCCTTATATGTAGCCCTATTTGTACAACTACAGATGTGTCAGTTGCCAGCTCTGTTCTCTAAGGAATTACACACTGAAACAACAAAGCGTACCTAAATATCCTCAGTGCAACAAATATACGCCTTCAAACACGTACTCCCTTTATAAAGCAAAGCTTTCTATGCCTTCTTTCCCGAGCTTTGGCACGTTTGCTCGGTTGGTTTCTTGCCGAGTAAGGTGGGCCAGTCCTGGAGGTGTTATTTACATTTACTTGTGGATGGAAAGTGCAGTAGTAAAATGCTGATCCCAGTGATGGTGTGATAAAAAATGGGCCTATCAACTAACAGTGTAATCGGCAGTTGCCGTTGCACTCTTGAAAAAAAAAGATTCCATCCTTTGGGGCTTATCTTGCCCCAAAACAATAATCGTCATCTATCTTATATGCCTTTCCTTTCTTTAACGCTGCGCGCTCGGTACATCCAGGTCACGAACGGCATGCACGTTATTGCCATGACATGGCATTCTTGACAAGAGAGTAGTGAGTGCAGAGTTTTCAAGGAAACGCAAGCAAAGCAGATGACAATTATTGTTCTCGGACAAGATAATCCCCAAAGGCTGCAAACTTTTTTAAGAGCGCATGATTACTGTTTGGAGACAAGATACGCTTCCAAAGGGTGTAAACATTTTTTATAACACGCATGCCGTTCGTAAGCTGGAAGCACCGCGGAAGCGCAGCGTTAAAGGAAAGGCACGCAAGATAGATGGCGATTATTGCTTGGGTACAAGATAAGTAGGCGTGTGTGAACAGTAATTTTTGAGACCGAATCGAACATGAATAGTGCGAGAGGTGAATCGAATCGAATAGTTTTTGAATAATGAACATAATGAACAATTATAAGAATAATGAACAGTTATCACAACTTATATAACGATGTTCAAATCCTAGCAATTCTTATAACGAGTTTCTGTCATTAGATAGTATGTTATGAAGCATTGTTCATTAAAATCACAAATGGAGCATTGCGAGCAAACAAGTTTGTTTGCACGCACATGACTCTTCAGAGAGTGCAAATGATTGCTGGGCCGGTATTTTGTAGCGATGCCTTTAAAGTAATAATGCCTTTTCGCGCTTTGTCAGTGGTCAAAGTGACGGTCCGCTCGCGTTATCAACGTTGATATCGTGAGCGGACCGTCGCTCTGACCACTGACAAAGCGCGAAAAGGCATTATTACTTTAAAGACATCGCTACAAAATACCGGCCCTGTATACAGGGTATTTCAGCTAACTTGGGCCAAGTATTAAAAAAAAAGAAACATAGGCGCTACGCTTGTCGAATTAGTGCAGTATTGTTCTGAGCGGTATGGAACACGTCATTATATTTTTTCCAAGCCAATCTTGGTAATTAACAAGGATTGTATAATAAACTTTTTAAATAATAACTCTAGCAAGAAATTCTCAATACAAAAGTTTTAGCGCTTGTTCAGAAACAGCGGATTATTTCATCTATGCTAAAGTAACTGCACTGTTTAATTTTTTTTCCCCAGCATTTCTTTAAAGTGTGCGAAATTTAAAAATTACCACGTGGCTGCCAGCTAACCACCTAATGTCCCTATATCGAAGGTATAGGGGCTTTAAACGCGCCGCGCTTTTAGTGCCCTCAAATGTAAGTTCAACGAATTAGCAAAGGCAGTTCCGCGCACAGAGGCAGGCTGTCGGTGACTGCGATGGATGTCAAGTGGCAAAAGGGGCATACCGTTTAGAGAAAAAAATTCTTCACAACGAAAAAGCAGCCGTCATGTGAGAATGCGATACGGGACCGAAGACAGTATTTGACGCAGCGCAGGCATTTTTTATTTTCTTTTCGGACCAATGAAGAAACACGATGGAGAGGGGAAGCGCGTGATGAATGACAGAAATAAAAAAAAATAAAAACCATGAACAGGTCACTGACAGCCTGTTCAATCGACCTCTGTGCGCGGAGCAGCCTTCGCTAATTCGTTCAACTTGCATTTGAGGGCGCTAAAAGCACGGCGCATTAGTCGGCAGTCACGTGGCATTTTTTTTTTTTTCAATTTCGCGCACTTCAAGGAAATGCTGGAAAAAAATTAAACAGGGCAGTTACCTTAGCATAGATGAAATAATTCGATGTTTCTGAACAAGTGCTACAACTTTTGTATTGACTTTTCGCTAGAGCTAATATTTAAAAAATTAAGTAATCTGTGTTAATTCCCCAGCTTAGCAGATTAGAAAAATTATCATGACGTGCTCCATGTGGCTCAGCGCCAATACGACACGCGTAGCGCCTATGTTTTTTTCATACTTGGCCTAAGTTAGCTTAAACACCCTGTGCATAGCCTGTAAAGTATGGTTACCTAAGTGATGTAGCCTGCGCCACTACGCCAGTTCTCATGTTTTACGTCTATACTGTGGCCCCGGGGGCGAAAACTTACTGTACTTTTGCTCCAATTTTATGTTTAATTGGGTGCAGTTGACGTTTTGAAATATTCAAAAAGTATTTAAAAAATATTTGCATTTACCAATAGTGGCTATTAGATTCGAAGACCGAATAGGACACTATTCGATTCGTTATCTGAAAGTTTCCAATATTCGCACACCCCTAAAGATAAGCCCCAATAAAGGGTGTAAATGTTTTTATAGTGCACACTCTAAAAAAAGTTTACACCCTTTGGGTCATATCTTGTCCCCAAACAATAATCGTCATCTGTCGTCTCCGCATTTCCTTTCTTTAACGCTGCAAGCCCGGTACTTCCTAGTCCCAAAAGGCTTGCGCGTTATCAGCGTAACACAGCATCCTGGGCAGGAAAGTAGCAAGCGCCGAGTTTTCAAGAAAGGAAACGCAAGCAAGGCAGACGACGATTATTGTTTGGGGACAAGATACGACCCAAAGGGTGTAAACTTTTAGCAGAGTGCACTCAAAAAACAATTTACATCTTTTGGAGTGTATCTTTGTTCCCCAACTCTAAAAAAAATTTACCCCCTTTGAGGTGTAACTTGTCCACATCTGTCTCGCTTGCGTTTCCTCTCTTGAAAACACTGTGCTCGCTACTTTACTGCCAAGAATACTATGTCACTCTGATAATGCGCATGTCGTTCAGCACATTCAGCGTTGAATGAAACGCACTCAAACAGATTTACGATTATTGTTTGGGGACAAGATAAGCTCCAAACCGGCTGCGGTGGCTCAGTCAGCTAAGGCGTTGCAGAGAGAGAATAAAACATTTATTATTAGTGAAAATTAATAGCCGTTTTGTGGTCGGACCTCCTAGTCCGGAAGAGGCATTGCAGTGCTGAGCACGAGATCGCGGGATCGAATCCTGGCCGCGGGGACCACATTTCAATGGAGGCGAAATGCAAAAATGCCCGTGTGCTTGAGTTGTGCACGTTACAGAACCCCAGGTGGTCATAATTAATCCAGAGCCCTCCGCTACGGCATGCTTCATAATCAGAACTGGCTTTGGCACATAAAACCCCAGAAAGAAGAAGGTAAGCTCCAAAGGGTGCAAATGTTTTTTAGAGTGAATAATCGCCGTCCGTCTTGGTTGCATTTCCTTTCTTGAAAACTCTGCACTCGCTACTATAGTATACTAGAATATCGCTAATTTACTGTCAACAATGCTATTTCATGCAGATAACACGCATGCCGAAATTCGTGACCTGGAAGTACCGTGCGCGCAACGTTATGAAGACCAACATGTTTAGACTACTAAGAATGTTGATGAAGACAGAAAGGCACTTGCTAGGGCACGTTGCCGCGTTAGTTGGTTTGCTGTGTATGTGTCTTCTTATTCTTGGCCCCTGTTGTGTTGCGCTGCTCCATGTCTATATTGAAGGAAAGACACGCAGTTAGATAGATGACGTTTATCGTTTTGTGGGGCAAAGATACACCTCAAAGTGTGTAAACTGTTTTTAGAGCAGTACTTAACTGCTTCACGAAAGCATTGCTTCAAATATATTACAAAATGTGGGCTGTATGTGCATAATTATTTTTCTTCGTTTACGCAAAGTAGAACATGTAAGGCGCTGCATCAAGTTGAGCGCACTGTACAAATCTATAGGTGTTCTGCGACTGTACGGTGACCACAAAACAAGAAACAGCGACATTTCTTTTTTTAACAAGTATGAAACGACATAAAAGACAAGCAGAAAATAACAGGGATGAGGAAGGACACAGGGCTGGTCCTTCTTCGTCTCTGCAATGTTGTGTTCAATTTTAACTAACTTCTAGTGCACTCGTCAATTTCAGTTTATGCACGTTAATTACGAAAACATTGTTTTTTCAGCGACCCTGTGGTACATATACTTTCGCTCACGGGTTACGTACAAACAGGCACAACTTTTCCAAATATGAAAAGGCGTTTTGTTCCCAAGTGGAAAAATTTACTGATGTGGACATGGTGGTCGAGGAACCAAACCTGGTGAACCAAAGTTTTGCTGTCCGAGCGCCCCATTTGATGAGGTTTGAAGTTTTTACAATGATGAGTGGATAGCTGCAGTAATGGAGGTCTGTTTCAAATGACAAATTTGCGCAAAATATTTACGCCACTTCCCACAAAGCTGAGATAGATATGACTACTACGCATCCTGTTACCTATATCTGCAACTGTTGGAGAAAACTACAGACTAAGCATGGGCTACCGTGACCACTCGCGCTTGGGTCTCGAACCACGTTTTCGGTGCGAAGAACCTTATGCGCTCGGGTTGTCGACATCTCCTGTCGTAGTCACGGTAAGCAAGCGGCTCGTGCGCGGCACGCGCTTGTAATGATGATGATGCCTGTGCTCCCGCGTTCGTCGTCGCCGTATTCCACAGCTGGCTGCGTTGAAGCAAGCGGCTCGAGCTCACGCTCGGCACGCGCTCGTGCCACTGCTCCCGCGTTCGTTGTCGTGTTCCATAGCTTGTTGCGTTGCCGCTCATCATTCCAGCGTAGAATTTCACTTCTCTTCTGTCGTCATGATGGGGAGGCCGCGTTTACGGATTTATGAGCCATTGCTTAAGGCACAGGGAATGCGTAAGATGGAAATTGAAGACGATGAGCAACACGAGAACAAGGTGAGAGCAGGAGCCAACGTTTCGACAAGTGGACTTTTCTTCAAAGCAGTACGACCGCATTAGCGCCGCATCACTGCATGCTTCACACCTCCCCGGGTTTCACGTTAGTGGAGCTGCATTTCGCTCAATTGGTCATTTGAACGCATAAAATTTCATTCACCGCTCAAACGGAGCCTACGTGCTAACTGTAATAACTAATAAATGCCCACACCACCATGGGGCTGTACTCGTGCCAGCCAGCGGCGATGTGCGCCGAGTTTTCTTGTTCTTCCTGCAGTTGTACTGTGGTCGTACTTCCACGAATATTTGTCCTTTCCAATATTAAATTCACAGATTCGCAGGTCGCTGAAGGGAGAAGTGAATTTCGTAAGTGCAGCGGCGAGGGAGTGTTGCCGTTGCGTGGAACAGCATGCACTACCTGACACAAACGCGACAACAGGGGCGCAGCGTTCGCCGTTCTGCTGTTCGTCTGTGGAAGTCCGTCATTCTGTAAGCCCCGATTTCTTTTTTTAATTTTGTGCGTGTAGAGCATTAAAGGAAATAACCTACGGCTGCGTTCTCATAACTAGAAACGTTTTGTGAAGGGCGTGCTTAGCGTTGTCGTGGCTTTTTACGATGGGAATGCGTTGGCTGAAGAAGTTTATGCTCCATTCAGGTCTTTGTTAGGACTGAGGTATTTCTCTCGGTCTTATTCATGTGTCTGAATAATCCGTGGACTTATTCTCTGTAAATACTAAAGAGCCTGCTCATCCCAGTAGCATCTGTGTCAGAGCGTTGCCGTATCGTGTGGCCTCTCCGAGGCGCATGGTTTGGAGTGCATCTCCCTTGGTTCTGCCACTGAGTGTGAAATGTCCGGTGTTTGAACACAGGCCGGACCGTCAAGACCAGTCTTCCACTACTAGCAGAAACTCGTCGGCGACCAACAAGTGTCCAGAGGATTCAGAGGCACCAAAACCAAACCTAAAAATGTCGAAGGCTTTAAGCACAAGTGCCAAGAGGTGAGTGGGCCAAATTTCCTTAGGACTAAGGCGGCACCCACGTCGTGACGAACTTGGGTTTCATAAGTCGCCGCTTTTGCTGAGCATTGTTGAACATTGCATTGCGGTTGCTTTGCGAATTTTTACTTTGCGATCTTTCAGGAGCTAGAATGGACTGTCTGTGCATAATGTTTGTTTCGCTGTTTCTTTTCCCAGGATCCAGAAGGAGCTTGCGGAAATAACATTGGACCCACCACCTAATTGCAGGTAATTTCTTGCCTACTTAATCAATGTTCGAATTTACAACCATGAAACACGATGTTGGTTATCGACATTTAACGAAGGGTCGCATGTAGCGCGTGGCAGCTGCGCTCTACTAGTCGATTCAATGTAAAGTGACATGACATATATCCTTGTCACACACACATTCGAGCATGTTGGACTTAATGCAGATTTAGTGCTGCTGCTTTACCTGGCACACACCATTATGCCTCGCCGTTGACTGCTCCTGAAAAATTTGAGAGATAAACTTCACACTAAGGATCGAAATTGCCTGTGTGACAGGGACGTAAGGTTAAGGTGAAGTGTTTGTTGAGCTGTGTTTAGCGTACAGCTGCAACATGCCAAATTCTTGAGTGCTGATAAAATTAAGACTGCTTTCATGTGAGGTCCAAAACATTCCGACTCACTGTTGCACAAGCCTGTGCTATCTAAGAGGAGCCTTAGCACAGCATTATGAATGTGTGTGTGTGTGTTCATTTAACTGCTGTTGCATGACCTGTCATTAAGATTTTGTGATAGTAGCTTCATTTTTTTATGATGCTATGTTCATTAAATAGGATCATTTTTAAGTCCTGGCTGACTGTACTAACCTTGCTTCTGAGACATTGGAACATAGTGAAACTGATATTTTCTGCTTTTCGTTAAAGATTCGTGGCATTGAGATTCTGTTGTCGGAATTTCATGACTTGTAAGGACTTTTTTTTTTTTTAACAGTGGTTGAAAGCTAACATGGTGTCAGTAACATAACATCACGTCAATTGGATATGCATGGGTATTTTGTTAAAGTGGATGGATTGGTAAACTTTCACATTCACTTTGCACTAACTGTGCTTATGACATAAGTTCAGACACATGCTTTTTCAAACTTTATTGCCTTCATATGCCCAAGCCATTTTTCAAGCTCGGAAGGATCAACCATTGTCAACCAGTGAATCGAAACATGTCAGCAGAGAAAGTGAATTCTAGGTAGTTGGACTATATTTTGACTATTTGAGTTGCTTTGATGACCAAATGGATAGCTAGAATTCTGACAGGGACTGACAAAAGAAATATAGTAGAAAGCTCATTGGGGAGAAGTTAGCTGATCCTTAGGCACTTGCACATAAAGCGTTAAAGCCCTAGCACCCTCATGCACATGTTTCCGGGGTGGAAAACAGCTTAAAAAGTTAAATTTGGGATGGATTCTATGTAGGGCCTCCTTGCTTGTTTGTAGTTATTCTGGTCCATGCATTAGTAAGCAGTTGGCAGTGCAATATAAGATTAACCCCTTACTGCATTAATTTTCATTTTTTGTGAAAAAGTTAGACAAACCTTTGTTCAGGGCAGATATTCTTAAGTCAACCTCACTTTTCTAAAGAAACACTTAGTTGCAAATTTATGAGCAAACATTGTCGTGTATTATATATAATGCACCGTGCATTTATAGGTCTATTTTTTTGACCATGCAGAGAGACATGTGAATTCCAGAAAACTTGTAAAAAAATATCAGAACCATTTTTCTCCCAGCTCCAGCTAGTACAAATTTCATTAAAATGTGATGATGCCATCCTTGATTGTCTTAATTCATACCTTCAGTATCTAGGCCGGATGATTTAAAGACCTAGGTGTTAATTTTTGCTTTTGGCGTAAACCTTAATAAAACCGCCTTCCTCTTTTTACAAGTCATTTCTTGCATTTGTTATTAGCTCCTGTAATGTAGCAGGTCCCACGTGAACACTGCTGGCAGTTTCATTTTCTTACCTATTCTGCACCAATAATGGTTCTAAGAAAGAGTAAAGCTCGTGCAAACAATAAATTTTGCCACCAAACTTGTTCTTTTACGGGGAAACATATCTGTACCATCCTTTACAAGACAACCCATTACTGCATGCTGTATCATGTCATACAGCAAATAATGTTTGCCTCGCAGAGCATCCAAATGTATTTCTCGATCGAAACATCACAGTAGGCTAATAAAGAGTAATAAACCCCTTATATACATTCTTGGCACTGATTTCAAATGTAATAATTGTGGAAATAACCTGCTTATTTACAAACCTTTTTGCACATGTGATGAGCTGCTGCCATACATTTTTTTTTTTAGTAAAATTAACCTAAACGTTATTTTCAGTGCTTTTTTTTTTTCGATTCTGTTATGCTAGATGTTGTTCTATGTATATTATACAGGGTGTCCCAGCTATCTTGTAGCATGATTGAAAAAAAGAGGAATGGCGTTACGCAAAGCAAACCTAGTGCGTATTGTTTCCAGTACAGTGTAGTAGCCGCCAGTAACTTTTTCGTTACTGAGATTTAATTGGGTAATTGTAATTATCTAACTCGTTAAGAACTGTCCTAATTATCAGTGTCAATGTGAAAGTTGTAGAGCAACATGAAAAACTCCCGATACAGCTTTCTGTTGCTTAATACGTGCTACATAAGTGTTTTTCCAAGCGTGAAAGAAGCCCGCGAATACACGCAAAGTGCCTCGAGCGGCCAGTGGCGCAGCAGTTCTGCGTCTCTCGATGGAAATTTAATGGAAATCTCTATGGGAAATTCGAGACGAGCAACATGAGAACAAGGTAAGAGCAGGAGCCAACGTTTCGACAAGTGGACTTGTCTTTTTCAAGGCGACATATGCTAAGGAGCCAGCGTTTCGACAAGTCCACTTGTCGAAACGTTGGCTCCTGCTCTTACCTTGTTCTCGTGTTTGCTCATCTGTTACGACCTAGTTTTATTTGAGACATTAAACCCCCTTTACTGCAAACCAATTTAAAAAAGAAAAAAGTGTCTTGAGTGCTGAAATATTTTAACAAAACCTTACACATTTTTTAACTCAATTTCAGGCCTGATTGTCTTCATTGTAAGTGAGGTCTTTTGGTTCTGACCGCGATTTTCTTGTTCTCTTCACTTAGACCCTTTAAAGTTTTCTAACTGCACTATTTTGCATGGTTATGTTGGTCTGTATATGGAAGTAAATTTTAGTGGAAGCAATCGTTTGTCTTAAGTGTTTTAGTGATGTCTGATTTACACATTTGTTGCACAAAAGTGCAGCTGCTGCTGCAACTTGGGTGATACAGCACCACTTTTGTGTGCGTGCAGGTGTCTGTGCACGTATGCTGACGCAGGGAACAACATGCCTGTTACATTTCCTGGCTTTTATTCTGAGCGCAATATTGTGTTGAAGCATGAATTGGCAAAATGTTTGGGAACTTGCAGTGCCCATGCACTGCCTCATGTGCACAGCATTCATGTCACAGTATACGTAGGTTCACTGTGGCATGGATGGTCCAATAACATAGCGTGCCCATTGGACACTTTGGTATGCAACTATCCATATTTACCCCATTCTGTTGTGCCTTCTAAGACAGGGTTGACAACACTATTGCTTATAATCTGCCGTGGTGGCTCAGAGCCTCTTGCTTTCTGCTGCTGAGCACAAGGCTTGATTCTCAGCTGCATTCCAATGGGTGCAGTACAGGGTTGCCTGTTCTGCTTATAATAAGTGGATTTGGGCTTCTTTTCTCTGAGTCGCTTGTAGATTTTTACAGTCGCTTGTCGCATTGGGGCTCATTCGCGTTTTTCGTGCAAATATTGTCATTTTATGCCAGTCACGTGCGTTTGTTGTTAAATATACACGATAGCAGCAGGAGCCACAAAATACGAAACTGTCCCTAACCATTCATGAATGTTTTGACGCCTTGCCAGCAATCGTGGCCGTTGTAGTGTGTTGCCAGTGTTCTTTGTGCGAAATGGCTTCGAAGTGGTCGAAGTGTGGCAAACAATATTGTAAAGAGTGGGAAAAGAAGTAAGGACTGGTTACGCCCAGTCACCAGAGATGATAAAAAAGCAGCATGCAAGTATTGCAAGCGTGAGATCCGCACTCATCATCCCAACCTTGTTCATCACATGGCAGCTGAGCCGTGAAATCAAACATATGTTGGAGGAGTCAAGTAACGTTTTTCATCTACTCGCAAACGTGCAATGAACAAGGTGCAGACTACCGTGGAGACTATTTCAAAAAGTAAATGAGTGCTTTCGTTTATTCTTGCACATATTTTCTTTGTAGAAAATAATTTTTTTTTTTTACCTTCCCTTCATATTTGTGCGATTTTTTTCATACTATAATTAAACTATTTTCAAGAAGGAGAAATTTTGTTCAACTTTCGCTTCTTTTGGGCTTCATCGCAAAAGTCTCGCCGCTTTTTTCGGCTTCTTTTGGGGTGATTTTAGTTTGTTTGCTCGGTGGCACCTGACAACTGTGGTGCAGGATACAAAAACGTTTGTATTATACCTTGCCTTGGGTGCACGTTAAGGAATCCTGGGTTGTCAAAATTAATCCAGAGCCCTCCACTACGGCATCCCTCATAGCCTACTGTGTAACTTTGGGATGTTAAACCCCATAATTTAATTTTGCCAGTGCATGTACTGTGCATTTCTGCTGCGACTGTCTCAGGTTATTAAAAATAAGGACCAGAGACAATGCAATAACTTACACTGATTAAGCTTCATAGCAGCTGCAGATTCCAGAATTTGCATGGTAATCAGCAATATGGTTAGTAACAAATGTTGAATAATTAAAGTTGTAAATAATGACTATAAGGGGCATGTTGTACCTGCAGTATTTAAATCAGTATTGAAAGCAGAGTACCAGGTCATAAGGGACAACTCGTACTTGTCCATACTAGATTTAATCACACGTTAACCATCAGTTTAAGGCTAGAGTGCTAAATGGTTCATCCCACGCACCAGTACAAAATGGAACCAACTCACTAACAGTACCAATTAAGATGTGTCGCCAGTACGTCATGCCGTCCCATTCCTCTCTGCAAGTCCCTATGGGACTTGAGAGTATTGACAATAAATAACCTCTTGCTATAAACTGCATCTTGCTCCAGTTTTGAGGCATAAGTACTCGAAATCTTCAGTGAGGTGCATTGCTGTTCTAGTTAAATGTATATTTGAACACTGGGGAAAAATGCAGTATAATATTAACAGCAGCGTATTTCGAGGCACATTTTAAATCTATTTCTCAAAACTGATGCTAGGCACAAAATTTATAGAAAAAAAGGTACACCTTTACTGGCTAATTCTAATTCTGCTACAGCATACCCCCTGATGTCTATAATTACAATTTTATTGGTGAAATTTTGGTAATTGTATTGGTGATTATCCATGCAAATGCTGATTTCAGATCTCTGCCACTGCTGTGAAGCTTAATCAGCAAAAGTAAATTTTTTTCTGCGGTAGTTGTCAGTAATAAGGCATAATCCAGGCTGTGCTGCCAGCAGCATAATTTTCATTGCAAACACATTGGGAGGGGTCCGAGTGGTGTAAAAATGGTTGTAGTTTTGTATAGCAGCATGGTGCTGAGAGAAACCCTCGCTTTCCATTATTGACTGATATTTTGTAACTTGGTTTGTGGTCATTAAATGTTTTTAGAAGCGAAGCTCCTTAGGCTCTCACGATGTCTGTTGTCGTCGTCGTAGCTCCCCGTCGCGCATGCAGCGCGCATACCGACCACGCACAGGTGTTGCGCTGCGCCGGCGCCGCTCCGAAACCCCTCTCTGAGCAAGTGCACGACGTCATGTGCAGAACCGTTCGCAGAGTGCACGCAGCGCGCATACCGACCGCGCGCAGGTGTTGCGCCGCGCCGCTGTTGCTACACTTAGCACTGCAGTATGGAGGAGCGCGAACGTAAGCGCAAACGTCTGGACTGATCCTACACTTCAAGAGCGAAACGCGGCAGCCCGAAGCTAGCTACGAGCACGAGAAGCAGCAGCACGCCGGCAACGGCAGCAAGACCTCGAAGTGAAAGCTCGAGCAGCAGCCGTAATCGTCCAAGGAGCTTCGCTCCATCTTCAGCATTCACTTGGTGGATCGGCTGCCAATTTTTTTTTTTTTTTTAAGTTTTACGTACGAAATATATGGCTAGCATGAGAAAATTGCCAGATAATTGGTAAAGGAGGTGTGTGCATTCATGTTTCAGCAAGCTCCATGAGTGCCTACTTTATTATCTTGCCATGTTGAATAAGGTACCTAAAGTTTGGTATGGGGGGGGGGGGGGGGTAATGCTGTAGATGCTCCGTGATTGATATTGTCTACATCACAGTTTACTTTTGTGGCATGCTGTTCACTGTGATCTGTCCAGTCGAGCTGCTCTGCTGAGATTTGACTGTAGTAGGCATTGGAGCTGCATGCTGGGAGGAATTAACTGTTGCCAAGGTGGCAGTAATAAAAGGCCTTGCAGCAGAGCAACCAGTGTGCACGCCCATAGTGTAATATCGAACCGTGTATGCGAGTGCAAGCAAGAAAACTTGACGATTGTGCACCTGTCAAAAAAAACAAAAACAGATGAGTTGGAAAGTTGCAGTATTCCTTCATCTGTCGCCATTGAGGGGCAATCAGTTACCATAAGACGAGTTTTGATAAAAGAAATGCAGGCATGGCAGCATCATTTATATATGGCGGCATCCTTTGTATGTAGCAGTGCCCGCCTGTGAACAGATGTAATTGCACCCCTGCGAGCAACAGACGAGCGAGCATCTAACTGTGACCCTTTGGGAGATTAGAAGCCAGATAGACATCAATTACGAGTGCAACGGACGGAAACAGCCCGCAAGGTGAAACCAAAACTAACCGCCACGTGCCCTCACACGCGCAGATGTGCGAGCGGTTGCTGCAACACCAGCGCAAAGGAGCCATAGAACAAGAGACTACAGAGTAAAAAAAAAAATTCCTTGTATCCACACAGGGTGGCAGCACTTGCTTAGCGACAAGAGTTAAAAAAGTGGTGTGTTTTACAAACATACAGATGGTGCTGTAAATATACGGCGTTGACCATTTGAGACTTGTTCATGGCGCCGTATATTTACGGCATTGGCGCTCAAAGGATTAAGTAATTTAAAAGCTTAATTTGTAAAAGGCGTCACTATGAACACATTTGTTGTTAAATTAAGAGCATTGCTGAATATTCCTGGCTTGTTAGAGCGCTTCCTAAGGCATCCTGACATGCTTTAAAATGGCCCGAATACAATACGTATGAATAATAGCATGAAGCAGTTCAGGATCGACATTTGGTCTAATGGGGACCAGTGAAGCAGCACCAGATATACATGAAGAGGAAGGAGGATGTATGGATACAGTGACCCTTTCTGTCCATTTCTTGTGCTGCTTCAACAGTCCTGATCCAGTAGCATTGTTCTTTTTTCAACATAGGCATCTGCTCTTAAGGTATGTGCATTTAGGTCGGCTGTGCATGAAAAACACTTGGTGTTAAATGTGGAACAGGTGTGAATCTGCTGTAAGGCAATAATCAATATGCAAGTGAACACAGTAGTGTAAGTTTTTCTTTTCTGCTGATATTTAAAATTTCTTACCTTCTCAAAAGCAATGTGTCATGAGCAGCTGGAGCAAAAAGCAATAGTATTTGCATGAACAGTAAATAAAGCTTGAAAAAAAATCCTACAGTTGAAATTTAAAAGTAGCTTGATTATGGAGCAGTGGAAAGCTTATTTTGCTAAAGCTGTGGGTTCAGATATATTCCATAGAGCAAGATCTAGCGATCAGTGAAACATACTATACTGTAACATAAATCCGAGGGGGGGAAAAGCGCCGTCCCGGTGCTGCCTAAGGGATATGGTGCTAGTTTGAGTGGTAGGGCTCGGTACAAGTGGTACAAGTTTTGTAGCCAGGGCCGCAAGCACAGTGGGGGCAGCCACTGGGGAGACCTCGTATGTCAAGTCAGTCACTTGGTGCACCACACCATAGGGTCCAACGTAATGGGGCATTAGCTTTTCGCAGAGGCCCACACGACGAGAAGGCCGCCAGAGGAGGACCACTCAGCTAGGATCGAAGTGGGCATCTCGGTGGTGGCGAAAGTAAAGCGTTTTATGAACAGATGCTACAAGATGGCTACGGGCAATGCAGCGGGCAATGGCATCCAGGGCGTAGAAGCAAGTTGAGGATGAATCTGTTGGAAGCAAAGAATCAAATGGCAGGAGTGAGTTGCAGCCGTGCAAAAGGTAGAAATGTGAATAACCCGCAGTGTCATGGCACGAAGAGTTATATGCGAAGGTGACAAAGGGCAATGCACTGTCCAAATCCCGATGATCTTCCGACGCATACATAGTGAGCATGTCGGTAAGCGTGCGGTTGAGGCGCTCAGTCAGTCAATTAGTTTGGGGATGGTAAGCTGTCGTAAACTGGTGATGAATGGAGCAGGATTGTAGAATATCGTCAACAACTTTGGCGAGGAAGCAACGGCAGTGATCCGTTAAGAGCTGACGAGGCGCATTGTGGTGTAAAATAACATCTCGAAGGAGAAAATAGGCGACATCGGTGGTGCAGATTGTGAGGAGAGCTCACGTGATAGTGAAGCGAGTCGCGTAATCCGTGGCGATCGTAATCCAATAGTTGCCAAGGGCTGACACGGGGAAAGGTCCTAGTAGGTCCAAGCCAACACGGAAAAACGACTCACCGGGAATGTCGATCGGCTGGAGTAAACCAGCTCGACGCGAGGAGCGTTTCTTGCAGCATTGACAGCTCTCGCAGGTTGCAACGTATCATTGAACAGAACGGTAAAGGGCAGACCAGAAGAAGCGCCGATGGACTCGGTCATAAGTGCAAGTGACACCTAAGTGGCCAGCGGTAGGGGCATTGTAAAGCTGCGCGAGCACGTCCGAGCATAGGTGTTCCAGAACGACAACAAGAAGCGTGGCGCCGTTGGGATCAAAATTGCGTCTGTACAACACGCTGTCTTTCAAAACGAAGAACTGGAGGGGGGATCCGACGGTTGTGTGGTGAGGCGATCAGTGATAGATCGTAAGGAGGGGTCACAACGCTGCTCGATGGTGATGTTGAGAAAGTTCGTAATGGATAGTACACAGGCATCAGTGTCATCGTCGGTGAGATCAGGTGGGCAAGCCGGATGTCGAGACAGGCAGTCGGCGTCCTGGTGCAGTCACCCTGATTTATATGTCGCAGGAAAGGAGTATTTCTGTAACCATAAGGCGCCCCATAGGGTCTTTCAGCGAAGATAGCCAACAAAGGGCACGGTGATCCCTAACAACAGAAAAGTGTCTCCCTTAAAGGTAAGGGCAAAAGATTGTGATGGCCCACACAAGAGTGAGGCATTAACGTTATTCACGGTTATTGAGTAATTATGCTCAGATCTAGAAAGGAGTTTGTTAGCATAGGCAGTAACGTGGGACAAGCCATTCTGTCGTTGGGCAAGAATAGCGTTAATGCCATGACCACTCACATCAGCACAAACTTCGGTTTCGGCAGCCGGGTCAAAATGAGCCAAAATGGGTGGATTCGTGAGTCTAGTAATAAGTTTGAAAAATACTGCGGCCTGATCAGGTCCCCATGAAAAAGAAACTCCCTTCTTGAGAAGACCAGTCAAGGGGCGGCGATGTCCGCGAAGTTCTCGAAGCGTTGAAACTAGGAACATAGTGCTGTAAAGCTACGGACATCGTTCGACGAGCGTGGAAGCGGGAATTCTTTTACAGCACGGACCTTGTCGGGATCAGGCTGTGTGCTGGGAGCGTCGACAAGGAGGCCAAGGACTTTGATGGGAAGGCGCCTGAAATGGCATTTAGCAGAGTTGAGCTGTAGACCGGCTTTTCGTAAAACTGCAAAAAAGGCGGAGAGGCGATGGAGATGGCTTTCGAAGGTGGGCGAATAAATAAGAACGTCATCAAGGTAGCAGAGGCATATAGACCACTTAGGACCGCGAAGCGAGTCCATCATGCGTTCTAAGGTGGCAGGGCCATTGCAGAGCCCAAATGGTGTGACTTTAAATTGGTAGAGGCCTTCAGGTGTAACAGAGGCTGTTTTCTCGCAATCCTGTTCGTCAACAGCAATTTGCCAGTACCCAGAGCGGAGGTCAATGGACGGGAAGTAACGCACTTTGCAAGCAGTCTAGAAACGGAAAAACTAAACTCCGAGACCCTATCGCTGAGGTGGGCCGCCGCTCTGCGCAGCTCCGACCTCGGCGACCAAATCTGGGCCATCCAGCAGGCCCGCGAGGCGGCATTGAGACAAGATATCGACATCCCGTCGTGGGAGACCTGAGCCCAGGTCGTCAAAACTGCAGGACAATTCAATAAAGTTATTACCAACCAACCAAGAAACACATTCAGGTGGTTTAATGAGGCAAGCATCAATTGTATCATAGTTATTTTATTTTGTACTGCCAGCCTGTTTTACAGGTCCTAGGCAGGAGTGAGATCAGGGTGTCTACCAACCGGCAAAACAGGGAATTCTCAGGAATTTGAATATTCTGGAAATACTCATAGAAAACTCAGGGAATTTGTGCCTCTATCTGTAATTTTATTGAAAGGGAAATAAAGTTGCGGTAATGCTGGCTTGAGTAACAAAGATGACGCACTTTATGCGGCTCGTAAAAAAGCGCGTCCTCTCCACAGCCACTGCCGGCCTCCCACACTGTTGTGCCAGCAAAGCGGCGAAAAGAGCGCACACTTCTCGGTGCCGTCACCGATTACTCCATGTAATGCAGAGAACGTGCTTCGTACGGCTTGCATGTGAGCTCTTCGACGGCCGCCGCCCCCCCCCCCCCCCCCCTGCTTTTTTTGTGTTTCTCAGACTGAAGAGAGCTCCAGCAAGGCGGTAGAAAATGTTGCGGGTTAGGCTAGGAGACTTATTCTGCAACGATCGCTTTCGGCGGTAGTATCGCCGTGAGGCGCGCGCTGATTGGTCGGTTGAACAAAATCGGATGAGTTGATTCGCTGGTTGAACGCTACGTCACGCGATGGCAATAGTACCGTCGCAGAATACGTGCCTAGTTGCGGCGTTTCCGCTTTCCACTATGCGCCCAAAATGAACTCTTCCTGCGGAATGCCTTGATGGAAGCGTCCATTTCTAAAAGTTCAGGAGGCGCACGCGGGCAGCGCAGCAGAGATGAAATATTCGCACGCTGCCGTGATCTGCCAACGCTGGCGAGGTTCAAAGTAACGAATTGTGTCGGGTGTTTAGTGATGCCGTGCTGAGGCGACTTAGTTTTAATCACTGCACTGGCACCGCTGGCAAGCTTTGTTTGTTATGACAAGTATGACGGTGTTCAAGTGCACTTTGAAAGCAGCGTTGAAAATTTTTGACAGGAGCACAGATCGGCTGGTTGCCCTTTGGGCAGGCATCTGTGGTTAAAACAAGGAACTACTCACTTTTGCCAAGATTATTCTCTCTCTTTCCCACGGAAATCTGTTGAGAGGGGATTTTCTATTAACAAGGGCTGTATTGTAGAAAATCAGAAGGAGCAATCTCTGGTCGCCCAACGAATTGTCTTTGGCGCTGTGTCGTCTGCTGGAGGAATTGACAGTGTACAGTTGACCAAGAGGATGCTCCAAATGGTCCGTGGGGCGAACGCATGGTGGAAGGAGGAGCTGGAGAGGACGAGATCAGAAAGAGCCGTCGCATTGAGGAATGAACGTCAAAAGGGGGAAGTGTGTTGCCGTTCTTTGAAAGAGCTTGAGCTCAAAAAAACAAAGTGTTGGCTGACGCCGAGATGCAGGTGTCGCTCATCCAAAGCAAAATAAACTCCTTAAAGCAGTAAAACTACCATTTCTCTCGAAGATATTTTATCTGCTGTGCATTTTACTAACCCCTCCCTTCTGTATTCTTTTTGAATGAAATAAACACTACTCCTTACTATTCAAACTGGATTAAATCGTTTTAGAACACAGCTCTTGGGCGCCCGTTCCTGGGTTAAGCGTCGGCGTAACCGCGCGAACGTGCGCGTGTTGTCTTCTACCACAGCTGGCTCGTAGGCGCCGTTTCTGGGTTGAGTGTCGGCATCACCGCGCGAACACAAGCATGCCACTGCTCGCGCGTTCGTCGTCTTTTACCACAGCTGGTAGAGCGGTTACGGCGTCCCTCGGCGTAACTGCGCGAGCAGTTGCACGAGCGCGTTCGCGCAGTAGTGGTAGCAGCTGTAACCGTAACAGCTGCACAGCTGGCTACGAGCAGTAGCCACCTGTGCTACAGGTCGTTCACGCGAGCAGTAGGTCAGCTGGCTCCGATGCCGCTCATCATGCCAGCGTTCCCAAACTACCGCTCCCTCTGCGAAGGCGCTGACGGCGGTGATTTCAATCTAAAATTATTCACCTCAATGTATTGCGAAATGAAAAGATGTATTGAGCTGCGCTCAAATTTCGCATTAGGGAGTACCGTAAGCGTCGGACATTTTTTTTTTTTTTATTGCGATATTATATGGACACTCAAAGCAGATTTCTGCCGTCACCTTCGCCATGAGGTTCCGTATGACATCAAACGGCGGTGAAATCCTCGCCCCGCGCCGTATGCTTTATGTGCGAGTAAACACGCACTTAAGCGTGATAGCGTGCTATCATGGGAGCGAACACACGACGGAGAGCAAACACGCGTTCTGCGCCATGCTCCCTGAAGGGCTGCAGAATTCTCTTTCCTCCTTTACAATCAGCATATATATAGAGCAAACGCGACTTCCGTCGCGCGAAAGGCCGTGGGGGGACGGTAGGGAGGGGAGGCGACGTTTAGCTACGGCACCAAATGCGTATATATATATATAAATGTGAGGCAAAAACGTGGTAAAGACTTCGGGCGCTGCTCGATGAGTGTCCCATTCTGATCTCGTCAAAAACCTCCGAGCCGCCCCCAGAGGCACCGGCAAGTCACCAACACCTTGCACATTCGGTGCGAACGCGGGCAAAACACCGACGGCGTCAACAATAGTTCTGTGCTTTGCTGGTGCTACATGTCCAAGTTTATACAGCTGATAAAACTACTATCCTTACTCTGTGTAGCTCTCTACTAATTTGCTATCGCAATTGATGCTTCACCTTAGGGTGAAACTGCGACATTTTTTTAACATGCTTACTGAAGAGTGACAGCATCAGGCAACACGGTGTCAGCCCGTCTTGATATAAAAGAAAGTTCCGTTTCACTCAGGAAATTATCAAAATTACTCAGGGAAAACGTGGAAAACTCAGGGAATCTGAAAATGTCAACTTGGTAGACACCCTGGAGATGTACAGAAAGGTTTTAACAACCTAATAACATGTGAAACAAATAATAATGTCAAAAAGGTGGAAACTAGGAAAGCGTCATCTCGTTACAATGAAAAAAGGAAGAAAGGAAGGAATCCTGCAACAGCACATGTTTACACAATGGCTTATACACACAAAAATAAGGGTGCCCTTAACATGATATGATCTATATTTCCCACGTTTCGGGTCATAGATTAACGAGAGCGTGCACAAAGGATCATAAGGTTGAGCTTTGAAGAAGGTTTTCAGGCAGGGCGTTCCAATCATAATGGTTCGGGGGGGGGGGAAACGACTGCTTAAATAAAGTGGTATGGTGCGGATACTCGTCTACCTGAATGAATGTAATGAACGAGTTGGGCACCGGCTACAAGGTGTAATATACAATTTTTAATATAGTTTTACATGCTCCTGATGAATTAAATATAACATTTTGAGCCTCTCTCGATATCGCCTTAGCTATAGGGTTTCCAGGTTCGCCTCCTGTAAAAAAGTGCTAACTGATGTATGATGGCGGTAGGAATTAAAAATAAACCTGACTAATTTCAGCTGTATCATTTCAATAGTATTTATGCTTGCTTGGGTGTAAGGGTCCCAGACAGGAGTAGCGTATTCTAACAATGGTCTGATAAAAGTCTTGTATACTAGTAATTTTATATTACTTGTAGATTTAGCCAAGGTCCTCCTCAGGTATCCGAGCTGCTTCATGGCTTTTTTTTTTTTTAATGTGAGCTACATGGCTATTCCACCTAAGGTCTGACGTAATTACTAAACCAAGGTATATATATATTCTGTAACGGAGGATAAATTATGGCCATTAATGCTGTATACAAAGGGTAACGGCTTCTTTTTGTGTGTAATGGTCATTGATACTGTTTTTCTTAGGTTAATGCTCATTTGCCACTCTAAGCACCATGTCGCTACTACTGATAAAGATAAATTTAGGATCGTCTGATCTGCTTCGCTGTGAATTTCATGATAAAGTACGCAGTCATCTGAAAACAGCCGAATTTTAACTGGTATATTATTCACTATATCATTGATAAAAACTAGAAAGAACAGGGGGCCCAAGACTGATCCCTGTGGGATTCCAGATTGCACATCGCAAAAGTCTGATTTCGCATCAACAACTGTCTGTCGCCTGCCCGTAAGGTACGCCTCAATCCAGTGAAGTAGTTGGTCGTTTTTGAGAATAGGTTTTAACTTTGATAACTTTTGGTGGGACGCACGGTCGAAGGCTTTCTCAAAATCTAAGAATACCATGTCAATTTGGCCTTGACCGTCTAGTGCTGCCTCAATTTCGTGCACTGTTTCTAATAGTTGTGTTACGGTGGATTTACCACGGCGGAAGCCGTGTTGTCGCCCGTCACATAGGCCATTACTTTCAATGAAGACTGATATGTGCTTAAATATGTGTTCTTTCAGTTTTGATGAAGTACAAAGTAGGGAGATAGGATGGTAATAGGAGAGCAGTGAACGGTCGTCTGATTTAGGGATGGGAATTATTTTTGCATGTTTCCAATCACGTGGAATTTCTGCACATGAAAGTGATTTATTATAAATAATGCAAAGATATTTGGTGCACCAATCGGCGTATCTCACCAAAGAAGCATTAGGTATTTCGTCGACGCCTGGCGATTTCTTTATATCAAGATCAAGAAGCAAGGACAATACACCTGCTTCGTTTACGTCAAGATCACTGATAGGTGGAATATCATTTAAAACAGCTATGCACGGTGTCTTTCCATCATCGTTCTTGAACACGGAGCAAAACTTTATCTGTCAGTATGAAACCATCTAGACAAATATCGGACACGAGGGTTTTCTTCGTCGATAAGTACCGCCAGAACTTATCCGGGGATGACAGAAGAAAGTTTTTTAAAGCAACATTATAAGTCTTTAGCTTTCGAAATACCAGTTTGCTGTAACTGCATGCAGTTATGGGATGTTTTGTGACTGCAGAGATGTTTTCTCGCGGAAAAACAAATTTGACGGCAAAATGCATTGTTTGCACAAGCTACACCTTTTCTTAAAACCGTTATTCATGGAAAATAAGTAAATGATAACGCCAGCAGTGTTTACAATGAAGATAGCGAGGGGCTTGCCATGTTCCCAGAGCACAATAGAAGTAACAAATACCTCTGAAGAATAGAAAGGTTTTCTTTCTCTTTGTGCCAAACTCGTAAGCACTATGCAGAGCAAAAATTGGCACAAAACCAAGGTCTATAAATGATCCGAGCTAAATATTGAAGATATGAATTAGTCAACCAAGAATAATGTCATCAAATCATGAAACATGCTAACTGGAGCTGGTGGAAAATGTGCTTCATCTCTTAAAGCAATGTGTCAAATTTTTTCAGTGTTCTGATATTTTTTGCAAGATTTGTGAAATTAGTTTCTTCCATGGTTAAAAAATATACCCGTGACAGCATGCTGTATCACATATAATATGCAACAATTTTTGCTCGTTAATTTGCAGCCAAGCGTTTCTTTTTCTAGTGAGGTTGGTTTACAATTATCTGGCCTAAACAAAGGCTTTTCTAAATTTTTCACAAGAAAATAAAAATTCATGCAGTAAAGGGCTAATTTAGGGATGTTTGTCACCGTTGTCATTCTCTACAAAACCATTAAATGCATTGTAACTTTCTTTTTATTTGTATAGTGCGGGACCTAAGGGAGATAACCTCTATGAGTGGGTGTCGACCATTCTTGGCCCCCCAGGATCGGTGTACGAAGGTGGAGTCTTCTTCTTGGACATTCACTTCAGCCCAGAGTATCCTTTCAAACCACCGAAGGTAATTCTGACATGTTGCATGGCATGTTTTTCTGTTTTTTTGTGACTCATTTTGTGCACAAGGGTGAGGCAGTGACGCGCACTTTTGAATAAAAAGGTTCATTAAAATTTGCATGCACTTTACAATCTTAACTACTTCTACTAAAAATCAAAAACGAAACTGATTCTTACTAAAAACAAAAGTTCAATGTAAGGTAGCTAGCCACACTGCCGTCGAATGGGGCCGTCTATAGAAAGCGACGCTCGCAGACTTCACAAGGTGTCCATGGTGCATGGAATGCGCACCCGCAGACGATAGTTGCGTGAGCCTTCAAGAAGAGTGGCATTGCTAATGCATTAAATGAAACTGAAAATGACTTTCTGTGGTCGGCAGACAGCGAGGAGGAGGTGTCGTCGGACTCTGATTGTGACTAGCCGCTAAGGTTACAGTGAGTCGACACGGTACACGTCGACTCAGGTTTCGTTACTTGATGTGCGCGTTAGAATCGGCACCAAGTTATTTTTTTAGATATTTGGGCAATAATATAACTGCATATTACAATCAGTGGCGCGGTAGTCATGCAAATACGGTAATAAGATCTGAGATTTAGGCACACAACGCCTCAAGCAAACACGTCCTGCTCTGTGTTCTGTGTACTACGCAGACAAACGCAAGTGATTCACACAATGTAACGTTTAGCATCAACTCGCCACTCTCGTATTGCACTAAACGCTGATGAACTTAAAACATTCACCGTGAACATCATGGCTAATTATCGTCGATCAGCGCAAACAGGGCACAAAGCTTCGTTTACGTCAATTCTCACCATGCGCAGGATCCGCGTAATTTCTACTCGGACAGTGACTGCGTTGGCTATTTGATTCGAGAACCGAATTGAATAGGACAATATTCGACTTTATTCTCAAGTTTTCAGTATTTGCACACCCCTAGTGGCCGTCTGCCTACATGCAAGCTGAGTGCACATATGAACTTAGTCAGCATTCCCGCTGTAAGCCACCGGAATAAATTAAAGGTAGCAACATCCTTCCTTTCTTGGTCCGCTCGCCCTCTCAATTTTCTCTTTGTGATAATGTTGAGCAGTACACTGGCTAAGGGCAACTGTCATGGTGCCAGCGCAAGTCAAAACAAGAAAACAAAAGGCACGGATTCTTGCGTGATTGTTTTCACGGAAACAGCGCAAGTGCAACCACGTGACTCCGCTTCACCAACATGGAGGTGCAGACCTCCTCGCCTGCCCTTGCTCGCTGGCTCAGGTGACAAGATAAAAGGATGTCACTATACCTTTAGTTTTATCCAGGGGGCTTGGCTCAATGTGGTTTTTGGCTGGTCACGTAAGGTCCTGAAGGCCGCTTCTACAGCCCTCAGTCCTCTGAGCGTAATCTCAGGCCCAATCACCGATAAGCTACAACATGGAGGTGCGGACCTCCTTGCCTGCCCTTGCTCGCTGGCTCAGGTGACAAGTTAAAAGGTTGTTGCTATCATTTTAGTTCTATCCAGGGGGCTTAGCTCAATGTGGTTTTCAGCTGGTCACGCACGGTCTTGAACGCCGCTTCTACAGCCCTCAGTCTGCCTGTGAGCGTAATCTCAGGCTCAATCACCGATAAGCTACTCAATTAGCGGCCAACTCTTTACCTGCGCCGCCAACAAAGAAAAAAATGTGGCGTCATAGTAAATGCTACCAAAATAGATTTTTTTTTCTTTTCAAAGTAATGGGGAAAAAAATACAGAATTGCACGACTATGCCATTGATGAGAGCTTTAATAAGCACCATTTTGAACCTTTGATAAGAGGGGTTACAGTGGCAAATTGGACAATATATCGACTCATCAAGCTTTCCCCAATGCATGTGTGTGTACAATGATGTGCCGGGGGTGAGAACCGGTGCTGCTGTTCTGACAGTGCCCATTACCGCATGGTGCCCATCATCCTGTGTGATACAGAGCACTGCCTCCTAAGCACATGGCTTCCTTGTGCCAGAGCCAGAGCTCTAACAACGTTCGTGCACCTGCCTCTACACTACAAAAACTTATCACGCTCCGCGATAACCGTGGGGCATACAATGAGCCACTATGGCTTAAGTGGTCTGCCTATACATTAGGTTCTATGGGGACGACTAGGTCAGGGATCTGTCACAACTTTGTTTTAACTGTTAGTGTTCTTTAAGTGGGGGGGGGGGGGGGGGGGGAGTTCAATATGAAATCACTTCTGTGCATTATCCTCCTAAGACCCCTTGTACAACATTAAACATTGCCTTCTACATTTTTTCAAAATTCACTCGGAAGTGGCTATGCAAAATATTCATTCTCGGTATGAAGTACAGTGCATGTTTAACTGTACAGCAGCGGTTTACTCATTCTTGTCATCAGCTTTCAAGAAATTTGACACTCAATTGATCAATACTCTATGTTGTCCCAGACGGCCGAAAGCAACCTTGAGGTGTTTCGAAATCACTTGAGATTGCGTGAAAATAGCGGAAGCGTCAGCAACATGGCAATGTACTACACATAGTTCCATGTTAATCTCCGTGTTTAAGCTATGAAATGCAGTTTTTATTATAGCAAACATGAGGAGATGATGGAGATAGTTATTTTTTTTTTCACTTACATGCATATAACCGTGGTATTTAAATTAAAAAAAAATTTTTTCAAGTTCTAAATGTAACAGAAAATAAAAACTGCCTTCAAGAGAGATTACGTTCCATAGTTGTGTTTGGGTCTCGGGAGGTTAAATGCCCTTTATGAGGGTATAAGTTCATCCAACTGATAGTGTTTTCTACTGCAGTTGCTATGATGTGCCACAGTGTAGAAGATATTCTGCTGCTCCCAACTTCAGTTCCTGTAACCTGCCATCATCTTTCCACAGGTTACATTTCGCACACGCATCTACCACTGCAACATTAACAGCCAAGGAGTCATATGTCTAGATATCCTCAAGGATAACTGGAGTCCAGCCCTTACCATTTCCAAAGTTCTACTGTCAATATGTTCTCTACTCACGGACTGCAACCCAGGTAAGTAGCCATTTGCAGTGTGCCTCATCCAGTACAGGGGTCTAACAATTTTAGCAGTGCTATCGTTCTGAAAACAAATTCATTTTATGTCTAGTTTTTGCATACACACAACCTAAATAAACATCCTACATCTGGTCCATTTAGGCCTACCTCTCTAATGAATCATTATGGATTGTTTTAACTGTAGACCAAGTGTGGGTAGTTAGCTGTGACATCTTTTATCTATACTAACAAGATAAGTTCCTTTTATGCCAACTGCATTTGAATCTAAATACCCATCTCGTTGAGTCACGGCCACCAATAACCTTTGAAATGCCCTATGCATTAGGTGGTGCATCTTGTACCCGTCATGCACTAACCCAGTGCATAATGTACACAACACAACATGCAGGAAACTACCGTATTGTTACATGCATAACCCGCAGTAAAAATTCAAAACAATTAACTGTAACGTTGGAGTGCGGGTTATACGAGAATTTCACCCAGAGGTGTGGCTTCTTGGCAGCGTCGTGACTCGTATTGCGCTTCTTAGACTGTGCCTAGACAGCTTCCAGTGTATAAAGAAAATTTGCGATGAGGCCTCTTGAGGTTTCCTTTAAGAAACATACTAAATCAAGTAAATGGACTTGCGTTGGTATGGTGTGGTCGTGGTGCTACTTTTTGGATATGATGTGCTTTGCAAAGCGTTGAAGCTTGGTTGGCCTGATGTGAAATCTTCTCAATTGCAGCGGACCCACTGGTGGGCAGCATCGCCACACAGTTCATGCAGCAAAGAGAGGAGCATGACCGCATTGCCCGACTGTGGACAAAGCGCTATGCTACGTAAGCTTAGATAGCCAAGTAGTGGTTGCAACGACTTTAATTATTGCAGTGTACACTCTCCTCCTTCCTTCCTGTCTCCACCACCAAAGTTTTTTTCGTCCTCTCATCCCTCTGCGGGGATCCACATCAGGCTTGTTGTGATGCCAGTGGTGTGTGCATGAGTCAGCCTCTGCTATTTCTTTATCGTTCACTTTTTTTTTATATATATATAAATATATATATGTGTGTGTATACATAATGCCTGGTGCATCATGCATCTATTCTAGGGCGAAAAGAAAGTGAGATTCCTTTTGCACAAGCAACTCGTTTGAGCATCTGTATATAGAGTATATTTTTCGACGTTATGCCCATTTTGTAACTTAATCATATGTTGGCTCCTTGTTTTTGGCTTAAATATGATTTGTAAATTGCAATATTGTGAGGAAATGTGAAGTAGTGGCTGCTTTGGTATTGTGAAGCAATTGCCAAAAATACTAGAAATAGTGCTGGAGAGAGCTTCCTTGACCTATCCTTGCCCCTTCTACATCCCACGCCCCTTTTTTTATCTACTTACGTTAGAGCTTGTTCATAGTAAGGGCGCTCCTCCTTTTAGTGGATTACCAAAGTGGTAATGGACATGTATAATTTTGTGACCCCTGATATAAGTACAGAAAACCAGCCAGTTGGCATAATCTCTGTGCACTTTTTAAGGCCATCTTTCGAACTGTGCTCGTAATCAAGAACACGTTGGACTTTATGAGTGGCCGGTGTGCATGCTGTTTGCACAGATTGAATTGTGTGCCGTTTTAATTCTATCTCTGTGTACATGCGTGTGATGTCGTATCTACATGAGAGAATGTTTTTACTGATAAGACTGATGCTAGCATGCTGAGAGGTTTCATTCCAGTTGTACGCACTGAAGAATGAAGTGGCATGAGGAGTGAACCAATTCTGGTGGACTAAAACGAGTGCAACAGGTTCTTCTGTTGCTTGGATGTGTGTGTGTGTGTGGTCAGTGTTGAGCTTTCTTTTCCGGTGGCTGTTGTCTCAGGGGGTCGGGGGAGTTTACTGTTTACAAGCTTTCACATCGGGAACACTGTGTTGTAGCTCACATCAAGTGAGCTTTGTGTGGCAGCAAAATTTTTTACTGTAGATTCTCGCTGTTACGTTCCCGGGTGCTGCATTTTCCTGGTTGTTTTCGGCCGCTCCTGGCATAGCTCCCATAGGACCCAGTTGGTAAACCCGCTGTTGCGTCGCAACTGTGGGACCACATCATGTGTTTCGAACTGCCGGCCCGAGTTGCCATGTTGACTTTTCATGTAGCTTGGCTTGGTGGCTTGAAGAAGGGATTGGCCGCCAAAATGGCCGGGGGCGACACCTATGATGTATGAGGAGGAGGGATAGGGAGTGGGCATCAACTGCATGGTTGCGCGGACCGTATCTTGAAAGCGATCTGCGTTGGGGGCAGAGTCTAGACAGTGTAGGTGCATCGGCGGGTCGTAGCTTTGTGCGTGCTGTGGGTTCTCGGCAGGGTGTCGGAATGAAATGTTTTTCGTTCTGGTTTTAGTTTTGTTCCACTGAAAAACGTTCTGCTCCAGTTCTGATCCAGAACGAAAAAAAATTAACCCGTAATGGTTCATGCGGTGATCGAGTGTCATGTCTTCATGTTTGCCTGTGCGCGCTGTTAGTTTTGTTCCACTGAAAAACGTTCTGCTCCAGTTCTGATCCAGAACGAAAAAAAATTAACCCGTAATGGTTCATGCGGTGATCGAGTGTCATGTCTTCATGTTTGCCTGTGCGCGCTGACACCACGCTTGTTAATATAGTTAATAAGCGAATGTATATACTGTCGATAAAACGACTATCCGTACTTTGCATAGCTGTCTATGAATTTGCTATTGCGATCGATGCTTCGGCTTCCGGGCAAAACTTCGACTTTTTTTTTTTTTTTTTCTAAATATAAGAATTGAATTTTGTGCAGTTCAGCACTACACTCATTTCTCAATTTTCCTGTTTCTCGGCTCTTGCGTTTTTTGACGGTCCCGTGAAAAACGTAGCAGTGGGGTTCTACTGTAGGCAATTTTTCATGCATTTTTCCCCATGTAATTGTGTAGCTACAGATGTGTCAGTTCTGTTTGCTTGTTACATAGTGATTGTGGTGTTGTGTAATTTAAATCTTCTATACAAAGTGCATAAACAATAAAAAAAGCAAAAACTGAATTTGTGCCTGTCTCTCATCTTTGGATAGAAAACGTTTAATTTTATCAATAATAGTGGCATATTGTTCATAATTGTACTCATGAGCACTGGCATATTTTGCCATCAATCAAGTACTAACATATACGGGAACTGGTTTATGGCGGTAAAGATAAATTGTGCATATTGTACATATACAGGGTGTCTCGGGCAACATTTTCAAAAATTCTTAAAGGTTGCCTGTGGCAGATCGCACAATTCTAGTTCATGAGCTGGTCTACTCGAAGAGGCGGACATTACTTGCACAAGAAATTGAAATTCATATTCGAATAATTAACAAAAAGTCAATAAAGTTTTTAACAAATTACCTAATGGCCCATATTGCAATTTGCAAATTGTAGACGTGGAGTTCGCAAGGCAGATCCACTTGGAACGAATTCTCGGGATGACACCAGTTTAGAGATATTAATTCCCGAACTTTGCGCAGAAATGCATTGGCATTCCAGTTAGTTTCTTAACAAAACGTCGCTTTATGCGTTGAAGCACAAATTTACCTGGAACGCCAATGTATTTCTCCGCAGAGTTCGGGACTTAATATCTCGAAACTGGGGTCATCCTGAGAATTAATTCCAAGTGGATCCGCCTTGCGAACTCCACGTCTACAATTTGTAAATTGTAATGTGGGCCATCAGGTAATTAAACTTAATTAGTGAATTTTTGTTGATTAATCAATTATGCATTTCAATTTAGTGTGCATGTCCACCTCTTCGAGTACACCAGCTCATTAACTAGAATTGGGCTATCTGCCACAGACAACCTTAAATAAATTTTGAAAGTGTTCTCTGAAACACCCTGTATGTTGCAGCCCATGACGGTGTGTGACCGTTAGCAACGAAACCACACAATTTGGGTAAGTCGGATCCAAGCCTCGACACTACAGAGAGGATGTCCCTGTGGGTAGAGATGCGCGCCGACGCAAACTGATCGGCGTCTGCTTTCCTCTACGGGATGCGATTGATAATAAATATCGGTAGTTTAAGCAGACTATATACATGTATATCAGACATGGGACCCCCCTCGCATGTGCTTGTGAAAAAGTTAAGTAAAAAGTAAAGTAAGCTCAGTAAAATACAATAAGTACGACAGGTACAGTGGGCGTTTGAACCAACGGTCTCTCATCGCGCCACTGAATGAACCAGTCACCGAAAACGCATCATTGAGATGACCCGCCCGATTGGAGAAGACACGATTAATTGTTAATCTCTGTTAAACGTAGATGGCGTCGTCCTCGTCGGGGCGAAGTGCGTTTCACAATTAAGGACGGCTATACGCGTGAAAATGCACGTGTGACCAGGCTATACCTACTCCCATAGCAATAGCTTGTTCGCTGCGTCTTTGCGCTAGAAAACTTAAATACGCGCAAAACGCGTAAGGCTTTTTTTTTTTTTTTTCCGAAGCTTTCGTCGCCCTGCTCCCTCATACGAGAGGGCTGCATTTCCTGCGGCAAGTGCATGGGCCGCTGTGTCTTCCGCTGTGTGCGAGCGTGCAGCCGTCATTTGCCTTTACGTCAACAGATTCAGAATTGCACAGAATATTTCACCGCACAGCATAGATATGGCATGTGTACGCATTTTAAGTAGTGCGTGCAATTCATTTCTGCTTCACTTATGCCGGTGCAAACAGGAAGCGGCCTTGTACCTCACAGAATCTCGACTGATTGGTGTACTAGTGATGCAGGAATGAACTCCGGTCTTGTTCAGTGCATAGTGCACATAATCAATTTCTCAGGACGCGTGAACTCCGACGAGAACTGTCAGCGCCTGCAACAAGAGTTTAGTTACGCTGTACTGTGCGCAGCAGTAATTCATGCTTGTCGGTTGTCTCTTTCGTGCATTCTGTTGCGAGTCTGTGGAATTTCACTGCTGTCATCAACCCCTTCGTGTGTACATTGCTGGTTTGGGATTCCACAACAAAACAGCAACTACCAGCCTTCCGTAATTGCTGGTCTGGGATTTAACAACACAACAGTAACTACCAGCCTTCCATAGGGGCGCAATCGCAAACGAGATGTTTCGCGCGCAGACTAATCCTGCGTGAGCACGGTCTAACCGGCACCTGAAAGGGAAGCGGCAGAAATGTATACCGGAAATTTCGACCACCTGGGGTTCTTTAACGTGCACCTAAATCTAAACGGGCCTCGAGCATTCTTGCCTTCATCGAAAATGCGGCTGCCGCATTTGTTGCTTCAGAATGCGGCCGCCACATTCTCGCCCAAAACCTCACAGAGTGTCAAAGCCTTGACAAACACCGTGACCACACAAAGGGTGGGTAAGTGGGGGGGGGGGGGGGGGTGTTGAACCCCCCCACACCCCTTGGCTACGCCCCTGATCCATGAGGAGGCGGAGCAACACAGTAAGACGTGTGCTGACAGCTGGCCTAGCAAGAGGTAAGCTAGGAAACGAGCGGCGAGCAGCAGCGAAGATCGTGCCCGAGTATGACCCTTTTCGCAGAGCAGTTTGTTCTAGAAAAACGAGATGTCGCTTACGGCGGCGCGCCATACGTTGCCTCAGTGACAGTGCACGAATAAGAAACCATTACCGCTTCTACCTTCGCTAACGTTTTCGCTAACGCACTGTGCTCCATTCATGCTGGTTTGAATCATGTAGATTGAAAACGCGTGTAGTAGTTGGCTGCAAAAATAGTGACTGGCATATTAAGGAATGTAATGAATATGTGACGAAGTTTGCAGACTGCTGCTGCAATAGTCCGTACGTGTTTCCCGCGCTTCGAGATTTATGTACGGCTTTTCTCGAGGATGTTGAAATTTGCTCATCCGCCAGCGTTGTATCGCTAACCTTCAAAGAGAGGGCTTCAGCCTCGGTACGTCTGCAAGAGTGAGTACTGCTCGTTAAACAATGATAAAGGGAGTAGTGCCGCTTTCTGTCATAGTACGTTTCGCGCACAGTATCTACGCCCATCTACCCCAACCGGCACGGAAACTTATGCCCACTCTTTCACCAATGTGTCAAGAATAAGTGAATGGGCGCACACTTGAATATATGTGCACTTTAGATGCACAATAAATGACAGACTACACCGATGGGCGCACGAATGGTCAAAGCTGAATATTTCGCGACGGTCCACGTGAGTGAGCGAGTTACTAGCGATAATAAATCTTTGCTACAATGTATTGCAGGTCCACTCAGTGGCGCGACGAGAGACCCCCCCCCGAAACAAATTGCTGGATACGCTCCTGCGTATAGATGTTTGAGTAGCGCCATTGCCCAACACGGCGACGTCTAGTGTCGGAACATGTGTTGCCATTTTGAACTGTGAGCCTTGGCCGCACTTCGGTTGTGTGATCTTCGCGTAGCATTATTTCGATTGTTTTTTCCCTCTTCGCTTGTCTTGTGCCGCTCGACCTGTTATATGTTTCACGTGCTTGCGTGAGCGCTTAGTGTGAAGTGCAATGGCAATAGAAAGCCCAGCCAGTGCATGTGGCGTTTCGTCGTCGGTAGCGGCGGCAGCCGCGTCTGCTTCGTCGAGACCTTGGCCATAGAGTAACATATACAAGGATAAGAGAGGACACTTCCGTAGGCCCCTGCGGCTTATTTTAAGGTCCTTGTTGTTGTTGATGATTTATTGGCATCCCCTTTGAAACGGGGCGGCGACAAATAGTCACCTAGCCTGCTTGATTTAATCAGGTATACTATAGGTGTGCTTTATCTAGCATTTTTGTATACCTCTCATTATTATTTTTCTTTTTTCAAAAATTTACCTTGTACCACTACCTATGATTTTAAGAGATCAGTTCGTATCCATCTTTTCCCTGCTTTTTTTCCACCAGTACTCTAATCTTATCTTGCTTATGTCTACGGCTGATCTGTTGATGTTTCCTTCCACTTTAAACCCAAGCGCTTCTGGGATTTGCACGTTCTCGTTGGGTGGATCCCGTCGCATTCCATTAGGATGTGCTGAGTGGTCTCTGGATCTTTACTGCAGCATATACATGCCTCATCTAGTTCTGAATATTTGTTCCGGTATGTTTTGGTCCTTAGGCAACCGGCTCGAGCCTCAAATAGCAAGGCACTGCCCTTTGTGTTATCGTACAGATTTTCTTTTTTAATTTCTTCTCATTCTTGTAATTCTCCATTGTCCTTTTTGTTTCCATTCTTTGCATCCAATTTACGGTCTCTATTTCTCTCACTTTCTTTCTGATGACTCCTGGTTGTCTATTTACAGTTTTGATTATCCTGTACTTGGTTTGCCAACTTCCTTGACCTCTTCCTCCATTCTGTGTCCACGCTTTTCATGTAGAGATACTTGTGCACTTTAGCCGCCCATTTATTTTCGTCCATGTTCCTGAGCCTTTCTTCAAAACTAATTTTGCTCTGTGGTTCTCTGAATTCAAAAAGAGGCCCAACCCATGTCACCCTGCACTGCCTCATTTGTGGTATTACCGTGGGCTCCCAAAGCCAACCGGCCTACTTTGGTTAACTTCCAAACCCAACAAGATATCTGATTTTAAGCATAGAATGGCATTTGCGAATGTTAGCGCTGGCACCATTACTCCTTTCCAGATTTCACGCACCACCTTATACTTATTGTGGCCCCACAGTGCTCTGTGTTTCATTATTGCTACATTCCGCTTCCCCTTTATTTTCACATTATCTTGGTGGTTGCTTGAGTAATTCTTTCCTTCGTTTATGTGTACGCCGAGGTACTTATATTGCTTCACTATGGGTATTGCTGTTGAATTGACACCACGAAGTTGCTCGTCTCTTCATTCAAGATCATAATTCCCAATTTCTCTGTGCTAAACTTAAGGCCTAGATTTGTCGCTGCATTCCCACAGATATTCGCAAGTATCTGTAAATCTTTTTTATTGTCCGCTAGTTGCACAATGTCGTCTGCGTACATCAGTCCAGGGACCTTCTGTTGCACCATTTGTCCATTATGCATGTAGGATAAATCAAAACCTAATTCGCTGTTTTCCAGTAGTGTTTCTATAGCCTTAACGTAAAGCGTGAGCAATAATGGTGACAGAGGGCATCCTTGCTTCAATCCTTGGTAAATTCCCGCCATTTCATTACCTTTGCAGACCTTCCCATACCACTTGTACTTGCTTGTCTCTATATCTCCCTCAACAGCTCCACGAAATCGTCTTCTATGCCTTTGTGCTGAAGAATATCCCATAGCAATTCCCTGTCTACGTTGTCATAAGCTCCTTTAATATCTAGAAATGCGATCGATAAAGGTCTTTTCTGAGCTACTGAAATCTCTATGCACTGAGTTAGTACAAACGGAACCCGCCGTGGTTGCTCAGTGGCTATGGTGTTGGGCTGCTGAGCACGAGGTCGCGGGATCGAATCCCGGCCACGGCGGCCGCATTTCGATGGGGGCGAAATGCGAAAACACCCGTGTACTTAGATTTAAGTGCACGTTAAAGAACCCCAGGTGGTCCAAATTTCCGGAGTCCCCCACTACGGCGTGCCTCATAATCAGAAGTGGTTTTGGCACGTAAAACCCCATAATTAATTATTAGTACAAACGGATCTTATAAGCGTCTGCCTGGCCTGAACCTATTCTGTAGTTCACCCAATACATCGTTTTTCTCCACCCACTTCGACAGTTCTAATTTTATGGCTTGCATTTCCATTCTATATATCACCGACGTTACTGTCTCTGGCCTGTACGAGCTCGTCTTATCTCCTTTGCCTTTGTAGATGAGGTTCATCTTGCTTTCATGCCATCCAACAGGAATTTTCTTTGTTCTAATCACTTCCTCTATGGCATTAGTCAGCAGTGCCTTGCTTTTTGGACCGAGGTTTTTGATTAGCTTTATTGGGATTTCATCGGGTCTTGGTGCCGTGCTGTTAGGGACATTTTCTGCTGCTTTTTTCCAATAAAAGCTTTCTATGCTAAATTTTGATCTCTCGGGCCTCTCTGCTGTTGCTGTTGATTTGGGTTCGCAGCGCACCTAGCGGGTGTGTGGGATCTACACAGCTCAGAGATTGTTACCGCAGGAAACCTAATCTCGAAGGCTATCTTCTAGCAAATGAAAAAATTACACGGCCTCCAAGATCGCTTTTGTGCGAGTGGTCGTCCCGGAGGCTATATTCTGATTTTTTTACGCGTTGCTTGCATGCGTAGAGTAGCTTCGTGTAAGCTGTACCGCCAGAGCAGCAAGCACAGGATGCCACTGTGTGTTTATGCAGGCATTTAAAATAAACGTGACAAGTGTTGAAAGCGACGAAACCTTATCTTCAAGCCATATTCTCAGTAAGCACATACACATTTTTTTTCGCTACGTTCGATGAACGCAAGCACAAATAGATAGGTGCACTGCACATGCAAGACATGCCAATACAGCTGCATAATAAATTTCACAAAATGAATAAACAGGCAATATGATGAGAAAACCCACAAAACAGTAAAACTGCAGAAGACAGCATTAGCATTAAATAAGAAAACAATGCTCGTCTTTTGAAGCCTAACCCTTCTTATTAAAGGGACTGACAACCGATCTTTATGGACCCAGTTTTTTATGGCGCAATGAAAAGCTCACCCGGACTGGAGGGAGTACAACTGTGGTTAACCACCTATATTGTCACCTTTCCAATCACTTTTAAAAGTAAATAGACTGGTACAATAAGTTTGCGTTGTTGCACAGACCTTTCTTATAGTTGTACCGCGTTTTTCCCAAGTACATGCCTACGTCATGGCTAGCTGGCCCCCATCGTTGCTATTCAGTCAATAGATGAGCCAAGCCAAGTCATCGAAAACAAAGGCGTAGGGAGCGCCACTTTTCTACTCACTACAAACGAAGGCTTATCTGCACATTATAAGTTAGAAAAAAAAACTTAGAAAGAATGTTCACGCATTTCAATGTTAATAAAAAGACCAGGAACAAGAGTACACTATACAAGGTCACGTGGTAGACCTCATAAGTACGTTCATGATTTTGCCGTGTGGGTCGCCAAAGGTCATTTTTCATGACTTTTAGTGAATTAAAAATATAAATCCACGTTTAGTAGAAATACAGGGCCTGTTACGATAGACGATCTTTCTATCAGCGGGGTTATCTGAATTCATGTTCTGAGCGGTTGTCTGTCCCTTTATGTGGTAGTTTCGGGCTGCATAGCAAACAAGGAATGAAGGCTGCTGACTACAGTTGTCAACCAACCACGCAACACAGCAGTAATTCCCGTAGTACTTGACTCCGGATGGCGTCACCTGAAAAAAAAAAGTGTTGGTTATGTCTTCTCTCCCGCCTTAGCACAAATTTTCTCCTACGCACTTCACATCTCCCTTTCGCGAAAAGCGTCACGTGCAATTGCCGCAGCTAAAAAAAATAACTTTCGGTGCCATGCATGCGCTACTGAGACAGCAGTGTTTATTCAGAATACGTTGTAGCCACAGCTTACATTCTTCTCAATTCGCAAGTTCTCTCTAATTGCGCTCGTAACAAAGACTTCAAGCAATCTGCGAACGCCACGAATAATGATCCTAAGCATAACTACATTCTTTCACACAATTGCACACACATGCATTGAATTCAGACTACGTGTACCGGAGTGTGCAGACTCACTTTCTTGCGCCAAGAAATGATTTTCTCGCAAACATGCTGCGCAGCATTCCTAATTGCTGTTTCTTACTGAATCAATCCACGAACCTCATGCACGAAGTGAAGAACACAAGACAGCTCTCTGCGCCGAACAGCACAATGCGACAAATGTCAACTTACGGCTGAAGTGACTAATAGATGATCAATTAAAAAATGTCGTTTCGCCCGAAAGGCAAAGCATCAATTGCGATAGCAAATTAGTAGAGAGCTATTCGGAGGAGGGATAGTAGTTTTATCGGCTGCATAAACTTGGACACTTTCGCTTACTAACTGAATTAACAAGCGTGGTGTCGGCGCGCACAAGCAAACATGAATAGATCACACTGAATGACCGCAGACAACGACTGTCAAAACGCTGGTAGCAAAAGCAGCCGCTGCAGCGGGCGAAGGTTCGTGCGGTCTATCGCTTCAACGGAAACTGAGCGGGGAATGCTCAGCTCATACAAAGGTCAGAGCCTTGTGGAGATAAGAGTCGCCCGAGCCGGGCAAAGTACAAACGCAGTTGTTTGCAGAGTAGAAGCTGCCCCCCCCCCTCCCTCCCACGCTGCCTTCCCGCTTTCTTGCTTTTGCATGGGATATTGAGTGGCCAGTTCTCCTTGCGCCCGGTTGCAAGATACGTATTTCGTGCCGCAGCACAGCGTCGCCCCGCTTCCCTCCCTCCCATATCCCCACGGCCTTTCGCGCGACGGTCGCGTTTGCTTTCCGCTGTGCGCTCGCTCTCTGTGATAGCGCGCGGGGGAATAGGGCGCGCAGCGACGATTTTATCGCCCTTGGACATTATACGGAACCTCACGACGACGGCAGAAATCCGGTTGAAGTGTCCATATAATTGCTATCGCAATAAAACGTAATGAAGGGAAGAATAACATAATAAAGGCGTTCTTACCAAGCAGCAGCCAAGCAGACAGACGTTCAGGCTGACGAACCCAGCGAAGACCACGGAGACGTTATCGCACATCTTTTATAGCATCGCCTTGCCTGATCACACCATGGCCGGTATATTGTAGCGATGCGTATTCTCAGCCGCTTTTAGGCTGGAGTGGCCACTCTTGCAATCCGTATGTTACTCTATGCCTGGGCCGCGATTTTGTAGCGATGCCTTCCGCTCGATTATATGCCACTCTTATCATTCACCATACACGGCCGGCTGATCGCTTTGTTAGCTCTGACCACTGACAAAGCGCTAAAAGTACGAAATGGAATATCATCGAAGAAGGAATCGCTACAAAATCGCGGCCCTGGCGTGCTAATCAGCGGTATTTTAACTGCGAAGCACTTTAGGGGCCCGGGTTGTTGGCGTCCGTCGCGCGTGATCACGCCCGGGTTGTAGCGCTACTCCAGCACTGGCTCATTACTGCTTCGCACTTCCCCACGTTTCACGTTGGTGGAGCTGCATTTCTTACCCCGTTCTTTGCTGCCTCTCGAAAGTATTTTTTTGTTTCATTGTTATTGCATGGGCACATGAGACTAGTCGCCGATTGAATCTGATCATTACGTTTCGCGTTGAGGGTTACCTCATTTAGCGAAAGCAGGCGCCAGGCCCGTAGCCAGAAATTTTTTTCGGGGGGGGGGGGGGGGGGGGGCACTTGCTGAAGGCCTTGACTATTTGAGGAAAGCACCTATTATTCAGTAATTATTCTCGGTAGAGATCAAAATGCGGGGGGGGGGGGGGAGGAACCAGGCCCCTAGCCCCCCCGGCTACGGACTTGGCAGGCGCGTATGTAGCTATCGCGCAATGCTTAGAACCAGGCGCCGGCGACCCGCCGACGCGTGTCAGCGGTTGGTAGATATGCGGTGGTTATCCATACGCTTCCGACGCAACAGCTGAGTCACGCAAACTTTATTGAATCTGGTGCAGCGCAGGGTGCTTATAACCGCATTTCAAGGCAGAAGCGTGGCGCTCGAGCAGCGCGGTACCTGCAGCGAACTGATACAGCCCAGGGGCCGTATTCTGTAACGCTTCGGTTTTCGAAGGATTCGGTTTGCGTGCAGCGATTGGTCGCCGCCTTGGTGACGCCATCGCCTCAGGGCGCGAACGCATTTTTTGATGAAGTCACGCACATGTCAATCACGCGGAAACCGAATTTGTCGTCTGCTACGAAGCGAAGCCGCGCGCGCTGCTTCGGTTTGATCCGAAGCCCGTTGTGCCGTGTGCAGAGCCTGTGCGTGCCGTGTGCACGGGCGAGATCGCGGCACTCGGAGCAAAATGACGGCGTGTGCGGTGCCTGTGGCGCCTGTTATCGTGCTTTTAGCGAGCCTCCGTGATAGACAGCGACAACCTCGACGTCGACAAGACGCCTTTGAGATGAAAGACGAGGGATTCCGGCGACAATTCAGATTCTCAAAAGAGACAGTGCTCCGACTGTGCGAGGAACTTGAGTGTGTATTTTGGCCGCAACGCGAAGTTAGCGTACGACGTCCCACCTAGCGGCATAAATGGGTCAACCGAAGTAAACAAAATTCGTTAAGTCACTCACCGCCAGTACAACTCACACACGTTTCATGATGAAAAACGTAAACCTCATCAATACCATGAACAAATTATTTTTATTTAACAAGAAGCGCTCGCAAATTGCTATATATTTACTCGGTTTGTGACGTTCACTGCCACAAAAAGAAACCTTCGCGCCGATTGGTCTCTGTCCTTTCACTTGTTTTCATTACGTCAACGGACCGCCCCAATGTGACGCCACCGCCAAACCGAATCCTTCGAAAACCGAAGCGTTACAGAATACGGCCCCAGGTGCTAGATGTCGAAATTACCTTTATGTGCAGGGCCACGCTAGGCGCATGTGAGCACAAAGACAATGTTTTGGCGGACACAGGGGCTGCATACATCTTCCATAAGACAAGATTTTTCCAGATCGTTGCGAAGTGTATTTACCGACTAGTGCTGTTATGATCGGCTTGGAACTGCACCTGTCAAATGTGGGAATCAAGCTCGAGCGCCTTTCCCGTGTCTGACCTCTACGGAGCAGACGAAAACAGCGAGCTACCAAGAAGGAAGACCCGAGGGAGAGGAGGTCGCCAACTTGACCGCCCGACAGAGGTCTAACACTTCCACAAGTTCCCCGAAGGAGTCATCGGCAGGTTATGCCTGGAATCTGTATCTCTCCAATGTGGGAAGCAAGCCCCAGCGCTTTTCCCGTGACGAGATAATCCCCTTCAGCCCCGAGAGAGCTCTCACCTCTACGGAGCATACGAAAACGGCGAGCTACCAAGAAGGAGGACCCGAGGGCGAGGAGGTCGTCAACTTGACCACCAGAGAGAGGACTTCCCCAAAAGAAACATCGGCCACCACGAGGGGATTTAAGGCCGTCCTGGCCCCCGTGTTAATCAGAACCGCTCGAGACTCGGATAGAGTCAAAACCATGTACCAATGAAGTGAATACAATCTTTTCTATTTTTCATCATCACGATGCCCGCTTTCGTCGTCGTCTCCCGATTCCTGCGGTGACGACCCACCTCACCCGGTCGAGATTATATCAGCTGGTTGGCAGCAATGGGATACTCCACCCTTCGTCCTGGCTTCAGCAGAATGGTGAGCGCTTGACTTTCTTTGAGAATTTGCCAGGTTTTAGCTTGTGTGTTTTCTAAAACGGTGAATTAGTTTCTGTGCGTGCAGGCTCCTGTTGAAAGCTTCCTCACGTCACAGTAGAGTAAGAAAGTCCTCGTTCGGGATTGACCATGGATTTGGGCAAACGGAAAAAGCCAGAGTTGTTATTACTTTGTGAAGAGCTGGGAATTGAGGTCGGGAAAAGTCAGAGAAAGCCGCAGCTTATTGAGGCGATTGAGAAGTGCGGGGCTCTTGAGGACGAAATTTCAGAAGCATGGGAAGAGATAGAGAAACGAGCTGAGAAAGCTGAGCAAAACGCTGCAGAGGAAAGGCAAAGAGCTGAGAAAGCTGAACAAAGGGAAGCTGCAGAGAGAAAGGAACGAGAGGAACAGAGAGCTCATGAACTAAAGCTAAAAGAACTAGACGTGCAGCGGGATCTGGCCAGGCAATCAGCAAATAACCACTCAATAGATGAAAGGCATTCAGGTGAAGCACGAGTGAAAATAAGGGATCTCATGCCGTCGTACAAGGTTAACGATGACATGGGATTGTTTCTCGTTACTTTTGAACGAACCTGCGAGAGAAACGGGTTGGCACTAGAGAGTTGGCCGCAACAGATTCTGACCGTTCTTCCTGACGAAGCAACCGAAATAATTGCAAGGCTAACGAAGGACGAGTCAGAGGATTACCAGAAAGTAAAAGCTGCGCTGCTAAGAAAATATCGGCTCTCAGCGGAGGCTTTCCGCCGCCGTTGTCGGGAGGCAGTTAGGACACCGGGCGAGTCTTTTCAGGATTTCAGTTATAAACTGAAAGTCAGTTTAATTGAGTGGCTAAAAGGTGAAGACGCGTTCGGTTGTTACGACAAGGTTGTTGAGCTAATCTGCATGGAGCAATTCTATGGGTCCTTGAGCGAAGAGATGCGCCTGTGGATTCAAGATAGGTCGGGCGAAAAGGACTTAGAACGTGCTGCAGTGCTAGCAGATGAATTCGCCGCACGTCGCGAATCCGAGAAAACGCGCGTCAGGCCGTTGACTAAATTCGGCAAAGAGGAAAACAAGCGCCCCTTTCACAAAGAGAAAGCTGAAAGTGGGACCAAAGACGTGCCGACAGATAATTCCGGAGAGAATGAAACCACAATGAAAGACGAAAGAAAAACAAAAAAAAAGGCGTTTGAGGCTAGAAAACCGGTCGTCTGTTTCCGTTGCCAGGAGCCTGGACACCTTGCGATCGGCTGTAGAAAGCCTAGAATTGTTTTTTCTTTCATGAATGATGGCGACAACTTGGCGCTCTTAGAACCCTACCTTCGCGACCTCGCAGTGAACGGAACGCCATGTAAGGTACTTAGGGACTCAGCTGCGACAATGGACATTGTCCACCCCGCGTATGTGAAACCTGAGGATTTCACAGGGGAATGTGCATGGATCCGGCAGGTAGTTGAGGAAAATAGTGTCTGCTTGCCCATAGCCAACGTGAATATTGAGGGGCTTTCGGACTATTGAGGACTGAAGCCCAGTATCACAAAATCTGTCCAAACATTATCCCTACTTGTTTTCAAATCGCTCAGAGATGCTGCTAAAGAAAAAGGGTCTCAGTTTTGGCGACCCTACGGTCCAAGCTCTCCCGCGTAACACGGCTCAGGAAATCGCGGTAGAAGAGAACGATTGCGCCACGAAAGTGGAAACCGTGGCTCTTCCGGAGGCCGTTCCTTGCGGAGCCAAGGCTTGTTTCAGCAGCCCTAAAAAGGTCAAGGAGGCGCTGAAAAACTCCCTTGTACTTCCGCATTTGAGCGACAGTCCTGAACCGCGCAAAGGAGAGGAGACTGACATGGTGGCCAAGCAGAGCAGGAACATGACACTCGGGGATAGCAGGGGCGCATTCAGTGGCCGCCTGGCAATGCAAAAATTTTTCAGACGGCGCAAACGAGCGAAGTATTTAGCGCAGCGCAAATTCGATAAAGACGCCACACCGCAGCCCGTAAGCAAAGGGAACAGGCCATCATGCAGAACGTCAAAGGGCTCGTTATGGTGGTTGAGAAAACGGAGACGTCTAAGGCGGATGACATCAGAAAAGGGCGCGTCTCCGCGAGTAGGACTGCGGCTGAAAGGGGCAACCTGGCTGAGGTACGCGCGCAAGCACAGGGCCAGTCAAACAGTCAATGAGGGGGAATGCGCCGCGAGAGCGAGGACAAAGGAAGAATGGCGATTCTCCTCGCGTTTACGGACTCCCTCTCCGAGACGCGAAAGAAAGCTGCGGCCACACGAATTGACAGGTGACGGGAGGGGGCAGTGTATGTCTGGCACCCTTTATTGCCCATGGCGAGGCCCAATGACTTTCAGATTGCGACCTAGTCGAGTGCGCATTAGGAGGTAGTAATTGTAGAATTGGGCGCCTCCATAAGGTTCCCGTTTGTAAATTTGTAAATAGAGCACGTTGCATTTTCTTTTCATTTGTTAGTTTTAAGACCTTATTTCTTTTAATTTCAAAGGTTCCGCGTTAATCTCGGTGATTCGTTGTGATGATTGTTATGCACGCCAATTACGCGAATAAAACTGCGAAGCAGGTTTTGCAGCGGTGGTGGCTCGTGAACGCGCTGTTTTTGTAGATAGGCATTGACATTAAAGGTTTGTAGAAACAAACCATTTTGGGTAATTCAGTGCTTACAGGGTAGGTGCGTTTATCGGCTACCATTGCAGATAGAGTATGGCTTTTGGTTTTCTGGATTTAAATGCCACTTTATGAATCAGCTTAATTAGGAGTTCAAGCGGTCATCAGAGCGCAGTACATTTTGCCTTAGAAGCGCTGGTACTGGCAGATACTATTGACCCAACGAGTAACTAACTCACTGCGCAGCATTTATCCGTCTGATCATTTTCAATGCACTCTCAGTCTCTCAATAAATGTGGCTTTCCCGGGCAGGAGAAACAAAAACGTTAGGTATTAGGTTAATTGAAATATGCACTTAAGTCTGGTTTTTTCCTTTTGTTAATTTTCGGGAAGCTCGAACGAGGGCTGCAGATTTAATCATGATAAGGTTTTGTGTGAAGAATGTGTGAACCTGGCAGTTCTCATGGTTAGTTGGGTGCTCTCTGTTTGTTGTGCCTTGGGCTTGGCGTGGTCTATTTCCAGAGGGTGTCACCTGGCCTGCCTTGGAACAAACGGCGAAACGAAGCAGAGGCACGGGGTCTACGGTCTCTTCGAGGTGCTTGGATGCTGCAACCCCTTCGAGACCTCCTGTGGCGGTGGACGGGCTGTTATGATCGGCTTGGAACTGCACCTGTCAAATGTGGGAATCAAGCTCGAGCGCCTTTCCCGTGACGAGATAATCCTCTTTCATCCTCGAGAGAGCGTCTGACCTCTACGGAGCAGACGAAAACAGCGAGCTACCAAGAAGGAAGACCCGAGGGAGAGGAGGTCTGACACTTCCACAAGTTCCCCGAAGGAGTCATCGGCAGGTTATGCCTGGAATCTGTATCTCTCCAATGTGGGAAGCAAGCCCCAGCGCTTTTCCCGTGACGAGATAATCCCCTTCAGCCCCGAGAGAGCTCTCACCTCTACGGAGCATACGAAAACGGCGAGCTACCAAGAAGGAGGACCCGAGGGCGAGGAGGTCGTCAACTTGACCACCAGAGAGAGGACTTCCCCGAAAGAAACATCGGCCACCACGAGGGGATTTAAGGCCGTCCTGGCCCCCGTGTTAATCAGAACCGCTCGAGACTCGGATAGAGTCAAAACCATGTACCAATGAAGTGAATACAATCTTTTCTATTTTTCATCATCACGATGCCCGCTTTCGTCGTCGTCTCCCGATTCCTGCGGTGACGACCCACCTCACCCGGTCGAGATTATATCAGTGCTCATGCAGAATGCTTCTGTTTGTCTCATACCGGTCTCACACTGACACTTTTGATCGCGATTGAGCCCTCGGAATGTTCAACCATGATTGGTTCCCTTCCGCAGATTGAGCAAAGAAGCCAATCGCGACCGAGAAATTCGATCCAGATCGGGCTCGATCACGATCAAAAGTGCGCCGTGTGAACCCCGTATTAGGCACTGGAATGAAGTCGTGTTAGAAAGAATAACAAATGTAGCCGCTGCCTCTGCATATGAGAAAATATTGCATCGAAGAGCTGATAATTCTCGCAACCTATTGGGAAATGTGCCGAAAAGAGTTTACCAAAATGCACTATTTAACTTATGTGTGCATTGGTTCACATTAGACTGAAATGCTAAGTCCCCAGGTGATGCAGGAAACCGGTGAAGCGTGAACATACATCGGCAAGTGCTCTCGCGCAGTGCTGTGTTGTGGATACACTATAGTCCCCAAAATCGTTATTTTCCGCTGGTTGTTTGTGCACCCATAAACTGCATAGTGCTGGCCTGTAGACTTTTGATGAATATATGCCGTTATTTACGAGCGTAAGTCATTCGTGACAAAACTAAACTGAAACATCGAAGGAACGCTACCACTCCGCAACGCAAGCGCAAGGCAAGCTCACAGTCCAAACCAAACAGGCAACACTGACACATACTCTCCACGCCAGACCGTCAGAACTGCCCTCGTGAAAACGTCTATACCTTCTGGCGGAAATTGCAGCCACTACCGAAAAGTGATATCAAAGTAATTATTAGACCCAAGAAGGGCCTAGTGAGCAACAATAGCAACCACGAATTTCCACGGGCAATAGTTGCTTCATGTGGACATCCCAACAAATGCAAACATGACATATCAAGACTTCGACATGGATCCAACATCATAGCGCCTAGTGAACGGGCTGCTGACGCAATACGACAGCTGGATAAAATAAGCCTCCAAGGATGGATACACGCGAGGTCAATGCCTACGTGGCTGTACCAGATGGCGTGAGCAAAGGCGTTGTTGCGGCTCGAGGTGGCGTTTGGGCCAGGAATCCACCAAGCCCATCGAGGAATACATCCAGTAGTAGGAAATAGGAAACTGATTTAATTTACATTATGTACACTGGCCCCTGGTACGGAAGCCCACTCCATCAGGAGCATATTCAACGTCTGAGTTCGTATCAGGTCACGTCAACACCTTCCCACTGCACCACCGGTCTCCGCTTTTAATCCCTTCGTCTTCCCTAGGAGACTCGACTGGGGAATCTGCTGACGATTGGTGCGGCCAATGAGAGGGGTTGCATGGTTCACCGAACTCCGCCTCTACTGTTGCATCCTCGCCCTCGAATTTGCTGCTACTGCGTGGTCAACTCGGAAACTGATATCGTTGCCGTTTCCACGGTAGTAATTCCTGGAAGTTGGCCTCCTGCCTCAATCCGGTCAACTCGTCATGGCCGGTGTCGTGCGCTGTCGGCGTCTGGGCGACGCTGATGGAAGGCGCTGCCACGGGGCAACATCCAAAGGTGCGCCCTCCCGATTTGAGACGCTTGTCTGCCCGCCACCGTCGGTGTCGACCACTGTCGCCGTCTGGGAGAAGCTGATGAAAGGGGCTGCCTCGTGGTAAACGTCCAAGGTATACTCTGGACCAGGTTGATACGTAACAGACTCCTCCGCCACCAAGAGATTCGACCTGAGGGTGACCAGCTGTCAGGTTGCCCGAAGCGTCGAGGTGATGGCTGAGGACCCATTGCAGCTGGGGTCCCAGCACTCGCGTCTTGCGGCTTTCTTCCTAGGCAAACACAAGCACACACACACACACACATTCTGGTCGGCGTGCACCCCGAGCGACACGCCTACCGGACGCTATTATCCCCGAATCGCTTGGCAAAGTTCTACCGCTCTGTCTGTCTCTCCCCTTTTTTCGTAGTCAGCCCTCGGCAAGATAGAATTTAGTTACCTATCTCCGTAACTTCGACGGCAATACGTACTAAACATGTTTTTTTTTTTTTTTTTTTAACAAAACCTTGAATCGCTGCTTAAAATCCCCGGCTCAAACAGTCTGCCTTCTTATTCTGGCACCCTTTCTTTTACTTGACCGTGACGTTCTATTCCAGCAAAATCAGACTCCATCTCAGCAGTCTCGCGTTTGCTGTATTTTTTTTTTTTTTTCGTCATTTGCCTCAGCCCGGCAAGATGACAATGGTCGCTCTCGACCTAGAATTTAGCTTTTGAAATGTCCATCTCGCGGTGTCAATTTTCGACTGAAGTACAGCACGGGATGCTCTTCACCGCGTTCATTAAGTTGGGCAAGGACGACACCCAGACCACGGTGGGCTGTGGTCCAGCGAGTCAAGCACAGGCCATGAAGTCAAAGCTTCCTTCTTAAAATAATCCACATATTCCGAATTCGGCCTCTCAAATTTTCCACTTCCGTGCGATTCACGCACTAACATTTCTGTCCATAATGGACTCACACTAAAGAAATAACCAAGAAAATCCTGCAAATTACGTGCTCGATACATAGACGAAAATTTGAGTTCATTCTTAAATTCTTTCACGCACGCTCTAAGCGCTACTCAAGACGCTGTTGTCTTTGGTATACACGTGCGAGACACGCACTAACGCTTTACCTGTCTGTGTTCGAGCAACACACGCTTTAAATAAATGGTAGAAACACTTTCTAAAATAATTCAATTAAAGAATGGCTCCTCCAAATACCGCGTCATATCATCAAAGAAAAAATCTCGCGAACACTTTCTAAACGTGCACGGATCCTCAAGCGCGCCACTACAAGCTTTTCATAAATACCTCACAAAAATGACACATCGAAAAACAAAGTTTCAAAAATTCATAGGTGTGAAAACCATCTTTTTCCAAATATCGGCGAGCTTCTAAAATAAACAAGCTGATCATGCTCAAAATTTGCCTATTGCAACGATCTCTATAGATCTCAAAACGTATAACCTGACACTAAAAACATTATAATCGACAAGCGCGCCTTTCTAACTCTTTCCTTGCGCTCCCCACAGGGTTTAGTGGCATTCGAATTATTCGACCGCATTGTCTTTTCTGCCGCATTTCTCAATTTGCGACGCTTCTTTCTCTTCGCACTCTTTCTTTTGCTCAATTTCGACTGCCCGTTCTTTCTTTCCGTTGACGGCTCCTCAGCCTTACCCCCTTCTTGAATTTCTTTCTGGGAAATCGAAAAGATTTCCTCCTCCGGCTTAATTATGTCCCCGGAGCTAGCTGGTTCCTCCGCTTTCTTTGCACTTAGTTCAGCGTCGTAACTCAGCGCCTGAATATCTTCCTGAATTTCGGTCGGAGAAATCGTAACGATTTCTTCCTCTGGTTTAACTACGTCTCCGGCGGGGGCTGTTTCATCCTCTTTCATTGCACTTTGTTGATCGTCATTCGGGCTTTCCCTCTCGTGCTCAACAGGAATACCGAAATGCCGGAGTAACGCACCTTTAGCTTCATCGTAATTGCTGAAATCTTGATCGGATAGGCGAGCCAAGCAACAGGACACGTTACCGGGAAATACTCCCAATAAACTAAGAGGCCGAAAGTCACGGTCGAGCTCTATCGCTGTGCACACCTGCTCGAAAAAGGCCAGAAAACATTCAATGTTTTCACCTTCCCTAAAATTGCGCAGATTAAACCGTGCCTGTTGAACTCTAAGCTGCTGTATTTCCCTTCGCATTTCTTCCATCTGAATTTCGTGCTCCTCATTTTTTTTTTTTCCGCTGTTTCTGTCCTGTCGCGCTCCTTCGCTTCTGCCCTTTCTTTCCTCTCGCGACATATCTTTTCCCAGGCATACGTGAGCTCATCTTCCTCGAAACCCACTTCGTCAATCGCAGTACGAATTTCGGGCTTTCTCAACTTATGGATAATATCCATACCGAGCTCTGCTGCTAATAGCAACAGCTCTTCTTTCTTTAACACTCTGATATCCATGCTTTTCGAGAGCTGACTACAACTTCCACTGTCCTGACCGCACACCCGGTGGCACTCAATCACAGCTAATTGCCCGACAGAGCCCTGTCCTTATCGTCCAGCAAAACGTAGTAGCTCAAGCACTCGCCCAACCTCGAGCTTGTGAAGGCCATGTCTCCCGGAGCCACGTTCCCAGGTCCACCGATCCCAGATTGTGAGGTCTGCAACCTTCTGCTGCTCTTCCAGTTTCCTCGAGTGGTCGAAGACTCCACTGCGTTACTGCAACGTTTGTGCCTCCCTGAGCCACGAAGACGAGCCCTGCTGATCCCAGATCCACAGAAGTCGCTCTTCCGTCCGCCGTTTACCTCGAGCTTGCGAAGGCCGTGTCTCCCGGAGCCACGTTCCCAGGTCCGCCGATCCCAGATCGTGAGGACTGCCACCTTGTGCTGCTCTTCCTTGAAGTTTCCTCGAGTCGTCGAAGACTTCACGGCGTTACTGCAACGGTTGTGCCTCTCTGAGCCACGAAGACCGAGTTCTGCTGATCCCGGATCCACAGAAGTCGCTCTTCCGTCCGCCGTTTACCTCGAGCTCGCGAAGGCCGTGTCTCCCGGAGCCACGTTTCCAGGTCCGCCGATCCCAGATCGTGAGGCCTGCCACCCTTTGCTGCTTTTCATTCCGGTTTTCTCGAGTCGTCAAAGGACTCCAAAGGACTCCAAGGACTCCAAAGGACTCGAGCTTGCGAAGGTTCCAAGGTCCGCCGATCCTAGATCATGAGGACTCCTTTCTTTATCTCACCGCTGCCAACCAGTTTGTTGCGGCTCTCGGTTTGGCGTTTGGGCAAGGAATCCACCATGCCCATCGAGGAATGCATCCAGTAGTAGGAAATAGGAAACTGATTTAATTTACATTATATACACTGGCCCCTGGTACGGAAGCCGACTCCATCAGGAGCATATTCAACGTCTGAGTTCGTATCAGGTCACGTCAACACCTTCCCACTGCACCACCGGTCTCCGCTTTTAATCCCTTCGTCTTCCCTAGGAGACTCGACTGGGGAATCTGCTGACGATTGGTGCGGCCAATGAGAGGGGTTGCATGGTTCACCGAACTCCGCCTCTACTGTTGCATCCTCGCCCTCGAATTTGCTGCTACTGCGTGGTCAACTCGGAAACCGATATCGTTGCCGTTCCCACGATAGTAATTCCTGGAAGTTGCATGGCCTCTCGCCTCAATCCGGTCAACTCGTCATGGCCGGTGTCGGGCGCTGTCGCCGTCTGGGCGACGCTGATGAAAGGCGCTGCCTCGGGGCAACATCCAAATGTGCGCCCTCCCGATTTGGGACGCTTGTCTGCCCGCCACCGTCGGTGTCGACCACTGTCGCCGTCTGGGCGAAGCTGATGAAAGGGGCTGCCTCGTGGTAAACGTCCAAGGTATACTCTGGACCAGGTTAATACGTAACAGCGTCATACACGGCGTAGACGGGCACCACCTCAGAAGAACTTTAGGCCCATCTCAAGGTACCAATTCAAGGAGTCAAAATTCTGCAAACCAGAATGCTGCGACATACAAAGACAGCGGTTATCATATTCGATGGAGACTTCGTCCCCCTATATGTGAATTACTATGGGGGCGAAGAACCATGCTACCCATATACAAACCAACCACGCAAGTATGCAAAGTCTGCAACAGGCTCACTCATCGCTCCAACGTTTGCCCTCAACCAGAGAACCCTGCGTGCAAATGATGCGGGAAGGATAGTCCAGAATCATGCCACACCTGTGAATTACAGTGCGCCTTGTGCGGAGAGGCACGCCAAACTGGTGACAGTCACTGCAAAAGTAAATTCAAACCATTCAAACTTAAGTACCACGATCTCTGCATAAAATCACTAGTTCCGCCGGACGTCGGAGATGGTTCAGCTCCGAAAGAGAGTGATTCGTCAAGCAACAAACGTGGGCCTACACAATCTCGCTCCCGCTCTCCTTCTCGCTCACGAACTCGAGCCAACGAACTCCTCACCACAGATGACAATATAGTTCCCCATGCAGATCGGCCCCCAGGGCTTGAAGTCTCCCTTCAGTGGAAGGGGGGGGGGGGGGGGTCATAGAGTCATAGGGTGGCGGCGAGTATAGCGCGGACGCTATATATATATATATATATATATATATATATATATATATATATATATGTCGTAGTAACTGGATTTTTCAATGGGCCAAGCGTATTTAGAAAAAGGAGAAGCACAACTTCGTGGTTATCTTACGTTCATTTACGCAACAGTTTCGGTCGGTGGACCGACCGACACTGTTGGGTAAATAAACCTAAGATAACTGCGAAGTTGTGCTTCTCATGGCAAGCAAACCATAGAACGAAAACCGAAGAGAAAAGCGCGAGAAAAAAATTCTCTGTATTCTCGCATAGTGGCAGCACATATGCCATGCAGGCAAGAAAAAGTTAAGAAATTGACGCGCTTTTTATACAAACGGCGCCGTAAATATACGGCATCGACGATTTTGAACTTGTTCGCGGCGCCGTATATTTACGTCATTGACCCTGAAAGGGTTAAGAACTGTCGGCCCCACCGACTAAGCAAGTGAAGAAAAGAAAACCAAGAAAACCACGAGGAAGACATCGGATCCTCAAAGCCACCCGTCCCAAAATCAGGTGATCTGAGCAAAGATCGCTTCTTCCACTGCTCCGAAACACACAAATTTCTCACACCTATTGTGGACCGAATAAAGTTGTTTCACTCACTCACCTAGAACAGGAGAAGAATTCGTTAAAGGCTGAAATTGAAAAACAGCAACTTCAACTCCAGACAAAACGACAGGCTTCCCCTTTGTAGGAATAGAGAACTAGAACTGAAACTAATAAAATCAATCAGGACACCCTCAAACACCTAAGACCCCACTTACAAACCCGCAACAAGAACAAAAACAAATGACGGTAGATGCAATGGAAGTATCGATACCCCTTCGCGATAATTTACCCACAGGAAACAACCTAACAGCGACACATATTACAGAAATTTTTTTAGAACAATTCTGTTATTTCTCCGATCGATCAAATCAACGAAAGGCAGTACAAACTCCGCATCGAACTAGAAGCTCAGAGGCGGTATACGGAGGAATCTGTGCTCACACAGCGACAACTCAATAAAAGAACAGGAACCTCGATAAAACACAAAGGAGCAAAAGCAAGCCGCATATAGGAGATGAATCGGAGACCTCTGGCACTGATCTGCAAGCGGCATTAAATGGCTCGTCGGAAGCATGGCTACCACAAAGTTTCGTAGCACGCAAAACCACCGGCCCAATACATCGAAATCTGGCAGTTGAATTGCCGCTCGTTTCGCAGCTCTAGCGGCAGCAAATTGGCAGCTCTCCACAATTTCATTCAAAGCTCTATAACCCCCACCCCCCACCCACATGATTTGCTTACAGGAGGTGGGCAAATATGCCACTAAATTACGCAACTATTACACCTTAAGGGACCCCCAAAACACCAAAGTACTGACGCCGGTGCACAAGCAGGTCACGGCGATCCAATCAGATATAGGCATACCAGAACTCGATACTAATTTTCTCCTAATTGGAACCCTACCCAACAAAAGAGCAAAAAAAAAAAATCACCGCCGCTTTCACTCCATGAAGATGGTCGAACAGCGAAGCTGTGTTAGTTACACCGAGGGTTACGAGTGTTACATGTGCATGTGTTGCACGTGATGCCAATTGCGTAAACACAAGTAAACAAAGATCTACAACAGGAAGTTATATTGAAACGTTGCGAGGCGAGAGGATGCAGCGACTTCCGACGCTACTCGACTAGTGTCCAGTTCTCTGATCGAAACCTGCCGAGCCGCCGCCAGAGGCATCGGCTGCAGTCACGGACACCGCGCGCGTTCGGCGCGAACGCGGGGAAACGTGGACGGCGTCGGCAGCAGCTCTACGCGTTGCGCGTTATCCGAAAGGGCGCGCTGCACAGAAACACCTTCCCTTATCGTCTCTCCTCCTCGTGCCCAGCACGGCCTCTCAATGGTCGCCTCCTCCCCCAGCACGCCTCTCCTCTGTTGGTCGCGTGACCTGCCCTCCACCGGCGCGGCTCATCCTCTCCTGGTCATGTGACCTGCGTGACGCCGGACAGACGGCGAAGGGTCGACTAAGAACAGCTTCGCTGTTAAAGCAATACCTGGATCCTCAATATCTATAGTTCACCTAAGAGCAAAGGCTTCGACAATACCTGGATCCTCGATATCTATAGTTCACCTAAGAGCAAAGGCTTCGACATACCAGCAATCCTAACGGCGGCCAAATGAGTAGCCGGCGCCAGGGACGCATTTTTGGTGGTGGGCTTACTTCAAAGCGCCCGCGACCACGTGGGGATATGCCACTGACTCTCCCGAAGGAAGGCTCGTTGAACACAGAAGACCTAAACCTCTCCCATCGTAAACCATCCTGACACCCCTACAAGGACTGGTAACAGTGTTAGCAGAGACACGGCTCCCGATCTCTTTCTAACCAGCAATGCCCAACGTGCAACCTGGACAAATTTGGGTGAAAATCTGGCGAGCGACCACATCATCTGTACAGCCTTAAACTCACCAAAAATTTATCCGCAAGGAACTAGGCAAACTATTAATCACTGATTGGGATAAATTCCGTAAACATCAACGCTCCCTGACCTCAAATGACGCACCCGCAGGCATAGCCGAATGGGTAGCACATATTAAAAGAGGCTTATGAAAGCACCTCTAAAGCAATTACTCGCAGAATGGGAAACCCAGTGGTAGATCGCCACCTCTTAAGCTTATGGATGAAAAGCGCAAATTAGCAAAGTGCTGGAAACGCCAAAAACTGAACAAAAAGTTACAACAGCGACTCCCAGCCCTAGCGCAGGAGTTCAACGAATACGCAAATAAGCTAGAACAGGATAACTGGGTTCAGTTTTGCAACTCCTTGCAAAACACCTTAAGTACCTCCAAAACCTGGGTGGTGCTACGAAATATTCTAAATCCACAGCAAACCAAAACAGAAAATGAGCACCGCGTAAAGATAATTGACTCCTTTCAAGGGTCGGATCAAGAGCTCATTCAGGCACTTAAAGGCACATACGCTAGCACGACGCCTGGTCTCCGCCAGCACGCAACTACTCCTAGGGGCTATCGGGGCCAACCAAACCAGGAACTAGACACCCCTATCACAGAGGCCGAAATTTTTGAGGTAGCACTATCCGCGTGCAGAAACACGGCCCCAGGCCGAGACAAGGTAACCAATAGTATACTAGGAAACCTAGATGGTCCGACTCTTGATCGTCTCACCAAAATTTTCAACTCTCGTTACTGGGAAACTGGAGAAATTCCCAAAGAATGGAAAAATTCGCACATCATCCTAATCCCCAAACCTGGTAAAATCCCATTGTTGAATAGTCTACGCCCTGTAGCTCTGACGTCCTGTCTAGGCAAACTATTCGAACGAGTCATCCAACGCCGACTGCAAACTTACATTGAAAAACAAACCCTTTTTTCACCGTACCAGGAGAAGGCCTGTCCCCTCAGGATGCCTTCTTGCTATTTAGAGAGAAAGTGCTTAACAACATATAGCACCCGGAAACGAAAACTATAGCGATGTATCTGAAAGGCGCATTTGACAATGTGTCGCACGAGGCCATTCTGCGGAGGCTGGAGGATATAAATTGCGGTTAACTCGTCTTTACCTACATCCGCAACCTCCTCACGGGAAGAACCGCAACGATAGGCCTAGGAAGCATTCGGTCAGAAATTTTCGAGATGCCCAACGGCGGAACCCCACACGGGGCAATCCTATCCCCTTTGCTTTTTTTTTAATTTAGCAATGTTCGATCTCAGTAGATGACTAGATCAAATACCAGACCTAGGCTACACCGTATACGCAGACGATATTACGTCATGGTCTTCTAAAGGCTCGCTCGGAAACAAAGAATGGACACTACAGCAGGCCGCTGACGCAGTGTCTACCTTTGCGCGTCAGAGCGGTCTGCAATGCGCACCCGAAAAATCAGAATTCATCCGTATACTGCCCTCGCGCAGCACTAACAAAAAAAACTAAAGAAATTGTGGAGCTTTTCGTTGACGGCCACCGCATACCAGAGGTACCCAAACTCAGAATACTGGGCTTCTGGTTGCAGCAGAATGGGCGGGCCACTCGTGCGGTCCGAGCCCTACGAACGACGACGAACAACATAGCGAAAATGGTACGTTGAATTACCTATCACAAACAAGGTGTGAAAGAGGCAGACACCATCACGCACGCTGGTGCAGCGTTTAATAATTAACGGGGTCACCTACAGCCTTCCCTATCGCTCATTAAACAAGACCGAGTAATCCCAGGTGGACACAATAATTAGAATAGCTTACAAAACGGCACTCAGCCTTCCCAAAAACACATCAACGGAAAATTACTTGCGCTGGGCATTTACAATAGAGCTTTAGATTAGGGGAACGCAAGCGTAGGGGCCCCCTAGCGCTCGGGGCCGCGGTACTGCGCACGCGCAGACCGGCCTGCGCGTGCGCAGTACCACGGCCTCGAGCGCTAGGGGGCCCCTACGCTTGCGTCCTAATCTAAAACTCAATGCCTGCAGTGAGCTCGCTGCTGCAACTCTGATTACTCAGCGCGAGAGACTCAGCCGGACCACAGCGAGTAGAGACATATTGAAGAGCATTGGCATACCGCCCTACCCACAGTACGTGGGAAAGGAGCTCGAGGAACTTGATCTCTCGGTCAGGGACCACTTATACGTGGCCCTTTTGCCGAGGAACTTGCACCCAGAGCGCCACGAGGGGAGACGTAGGCCTCGCACAGTTTGGCTAGAGTAGCGTGGCTACTAGCACTACTTCGCCGTCTAAATAGGGAGGACGTCTACTATGTCGACGTCGCCCCCCTACAGACAAGCTAATCCACAGAGGAAACGCCACGGCCACCAACACTTCGTCTCAGTGGTGCTCAACGAACACGGCGAAACAGTAAATGCGCTCTCCTTCGGGGTGTCCTCAGTGACGGAAGTGGAGACCAGAGCTATCACACTGGCCATACACACGGGTGAATGTAGAGGACGTGACAGTACCATCGTCACGGACTCACAGGCCGCATGTCGCCTCCTACTGCGAGGCAGAATTCCCAAAGGCTGTAGCGCTGTAATGCAACATCGCCTCCACAAATACTACTCGTTCTTCTGGTGCCCGGGACACCAGGGGTTGGAGGGAAATGAGAGGGCAGACGCCGCAACTCGCGCCTTAACTTTCCGAGCAGCGACACTGGTTTCCTCAGAATTAAGACTTCCAAACCACAGTCCCTATCAAAATTATAACCCTACAATAGCAAGGGACTTGCTCGCCCTTCAGCGATTTACCCGACAAGTATACACCCCTCCACATAAACATCTAATAGGAGAGGAGGCCATCAATTGGAGAAAAATTCAAACAGAGGTTTATCCTCACTTAAAAAGATTACACACCATGTTCCCGACGTGCTATCGAGGTTCCTGCCCCTGGTGCAAAGGAAGTCCTACACTTTTTCACATTACCTGGGGCTGCTCAAAATAGCCCCCACACCTGAAAGACACAGATTTGGCAGCACAATTACACACGTGGGAGCAGTGGGAGGCGCGACTGTCCAGCTCTGACCTAGCCGACCAGCAATCGCTGATCGACCAGGTTGGACGGGCGGCTAAGGCCAGTGGGGCTCTCGACAAAGGCTCCCCAATCTATTTTTATCATTGAATAAAAGTTTCTTGTCTCTCTCTCTCTGTATTCCTCGGCTGGGCAATATTATTTTTATTTCTTTTTTACGCCCACGCTAACTTATGTATTCTTCGTACTAGCGTGGCACGGAGCTCGCTTAAGAAGGCCGTCGGATCAAAAAGAAGTGTCGTATAATACCCGGTCGCATATTGTTTAGCACAGATGTTGACGGTGCCACTTTGAAAATACTTTGTAATACACGCATTCAACCGCTGACACATAATTTGCTTATTAGTGGGGAGCTTCCTTGCAACACTCATAATCAGGAGAGAAGATTCCGTGGCCATTTAAACAGCTTTCACATGATCAAAGGCACATATATGCAGGAGAGGTTTGGCACGCTAAATGTAAGGAAATCTCTGGACGTCATTACACACGCCCTTGTCTCGCGAAAAGTTTGTATTCTTTTTTTTTTCTTTCTCTTTTCTGAGCGCGCGCGCGCGTGCGTGCGTGTGTGCGTGTGTGTGCGTGCTGTGCGTGCGTGTGTGTGTGTGTGTGTGTGTGTGTGTGTGTGTGTGTGTGTGTGTGTGTGTGTGTGTGTGTGTGTGTGTGTGTGTGTGTGTGTGTGTGTGTGTGTGTGTGTGTGTGTGTGTGTGCGCGCGCGCTTTCTTGAAGCGTGCCAAGCTCGCAAACGCCTATTGAAAGCGGCTTTATACCAAGATATACGCACACGGAAAAAACCATTCTTTTACAAAACTAATGAAACTAGTTTCGCAGTTTTTATCCTGAATGCCTCGTCCGTTCGACATTGCACCAAAAGTGCTTGTTGCTACGTTAAAAGGTCACATGGCTGTTCCACCACTGATGTCCTCACCAGGGTGCATCAGTGCACGCCGGACGGCCTGTGCATCAGAGGAACGGCGAGTTTGGAGATTAAAGGTGGGTCACCCTTGCCACGGTATCTTGAAGATTAGCGCCGACATGCGTGTTATTACGCTCAGCCTCCAAAGTTTCGCGCCGCGCTCGCAATCTCGAGGCTGGTAGGCAGGCAGTGGCTGGCAGCCGCGCATGACGTTTCAGCGGCCTCTATGATTGAACTTCGTGCTCCGGCTGAAGCAGTGTGACCAACAGATGCATTCCTTTACCAGGCGCACACATGTGTATGCTGCGCCTAAGGTTTAAATAGTAAAGTAGACTTCCGTTAACACGAACCGCTGATTCGGTTAAACCGAACTTCCGCACGCGTCACTGACAGCTAGCTGCTACTATAGGCTCAACGAGAGTGGTGTTGGTGGAAAACATTTATTAAATATTTGAGCCTTATATACAACCCACGAATGGGTCGGCTCTAGATCTCGTAGGGTGGCCGTGAGCTTGTGAGCCGCGGCGACTCTCAAAGCCCAGCCCACCAGCTGCTTTTGCCCGGGTTGGAGCTGGACACCGCGATCTCCCATCTCTCTATAGGTCTGTTAATTGCCAATAGGATGGGGGTTGGAGCTCAGAGCAAATGTAAAGGATATGATGGAAGTCTGCTCTGGAAGCACCGCATAGGGTACATTCCGGTGAATAGAGGCCAACGTGTATGAGAGCTAAGTGAGCTAGGGATAGGAATGTGCGGGATTGGAGCTGCCTCCAGGTCACTTGTTCAAATAGTGTAGGCCCGATAGTGTAGGCCCGCTTCGGCAGAGTGAAAGGAAGCGATCCTGCTGGCTACACGAGAAGCAAGTGGCGTTTCTGTGTACAGCTACGCCAGCGTTGACGGTGACTTGGAAAAATATGCAGGAGGTCCTCGATGTACGGCGGATAATTTTGATGACACTGCTCAGAAACCACAACAGGTGGTGTTCGCACGATGCAGCTGAAGATGCCCTGCATACTGCCCATTTTCTTTTCAGCTTGAAAGCACTGAAGAATTTTTGAGCAAGTTAGGTGAGATGTCAGCTTTTTGTCAATGTTCAAGCAATAAGTAATCGCGTAAGAGTCGTATAAAGCAATGCTTAGTATCATGCAAATCCAATAACGTTTTACGCCTGCCTTTTAGTTGTTATGCTGTTTAAGCTTTTATTCGCGGGCTTTTTTGTGCCCCAGAAATATTTTGCGTTTTCCGTATCACTTCTGTTAAGACAACCAAATTTTCATGGTCACTTCGAGTTCGTCTTAACGGCAGCCTACTGTATATACATATTCATTTTTTTTTTTGGATCGCCGCAGTTCCTAACGCTAGGGGAGCATCAATTTGTAGACTGCACACACACGGCGTTATTCACGGGAAGTTTGACTGCCTCATTCCACGTCTTTGTTCAGGTGCAGATCAGAGAGTTTCCGAGATACGCAGGTTATCACTGTTATGATCGCCTTGGAACTCATCTCAGTTCTGGGAAACCAAACCCGCGCACGTTCCCGTGTCGGGGCAATTATCTACATCCCCAAGAGGCGGTTGTGATCTTCCTGGAAACTGTACCTCTCAAATGTGGGAAACCAAACCCGCGCACGTTCCCGTGTCGGGGCAATTATCTACATCCCCAAGAGGTGGTTGTGATCTTCCTGGAAACTGTACCTCTCAAATGTGGAAAACAATCCCGAGCGCCTTTCCCGTGACGAGATAATCCTCTTCATCCCCGAGAAGGAGTCACACCTTTACGACCTGAGCAGACGAAAACGGCGAGCTACCAAGAAAGAGGACCCGAGGGAGAGGAGGTCGTCAACTTGACCACCCGACAGAGGGCTGACACTTCCACAAGTTCCCCGAAGGAGACATCGGCTACCACAAGACCACGAGGGTTTATTTAAGGCCGTCCTGGCCCCAGTGTTAATCAGAACCGCTCGAGACTCGGATAGAGTCAAAACCATGTACCAATGAAGTGAATACAATCTTTTCTATTTTTTTCTTCATCATCACGATGCCCGCCTTCATTGCCGTCTCCTGATTCTTGCGGTGATGACCCACCTCACCCGGTCGAGATTATATCATCACATGCACCTATACACACACGGTTTAACGTTCCAAAACACAGTGGATCTGAGAGACGCCATAGTGGAGCCTAAATGAAACACGGGAAGAGCTGAGGACCGTCCGTAAAACTTTATAGGAAAATCGAAACTTCTAAGGGAAGTTTCAGTTCAAGAGTTATTTAGATGTTTCTTGAGAACCTTCTCTAGCTATGATGAAGCCACATTCTCTGGTAGCACGAGAACGTTGATTTTTTTTTAGAGCGCAGCTCTTAGGCGCCCGTTCCCGCGGCGAGCGTCGGCGTCCTCGGCGTAACCGAGTGCAGCGGGGGATGAAAGACGGCGATAGCGAAGGAGCGCGAAAAGGAAAGCGGAATAGGAGGGTATGGCGAAAGCGTGAGAAGACAAGCGTATACAGTGCCGCGCAAGACGGGCTCTGCGGCGACGATGGCTACGAGATGACGCAAGAGTAGCGAGCGTCGTCTGTTCACCGATGACGCCAACGGTATCACATATCATCCTAAGACCCCATGTACAATACATTGCACATTGCCTTTAACATTTTTTTTAATTCACTCGGAAGTGATTACGCAAGATATTCATTCTGGGTATAAGTACGCTGCATATGTAACTAGACAGTTGGTTTACTCATGTTCTTGTCATCTGGTTTTAAGAAATTTGACACTTAATTGATCTAGAGATCTGTGGCGTCCCACACGGCTGAAAACAATATCGATGTGCGTTTCGAAATCTCTTAGATTGCGTGAAAATACCGGACGCGCCAGCAACATGGCAATGTACTACATGTATTCAAGCAATGAAATTCAGTTTTTCCCCAGCAAACATGAGGAGATGATTCAGGTACTGATTTTTTTCGCGTACATCGAGACGCAGCTCTTGACATTTAACCGTGGTATTCAATTTTTTTATTGTTATTCAAGTTCTTAACAGTAGACCATAAAAACTGATAAAAACCACCTTGAAGAGCGATTATAACCTATAGTTGTGCTCGGGTCTCAGGAGGATATGGCAACAAAGCGCTGCAGGAGCGGATGTCTGTCTGCGGCGGCCGTTCTAAATCACGCCCACGCGCTGCCTCTCGCGATCTCCCGATTAGCTGGGCAGTCGCGCCATATTTCGCTCCGTTTGCAACGTACGTACCGTACCGCACGAGACAGATTGTCCGTGTCAGCCAATATATAGCGAAATGAAAACAAGTATAGAGCTGCGCTCCAATTTCGCATTAGAGAGTATCGTAATCGTCGGTGAATTATTTTTCATCCGAAAGTTGAAAGGAACGTCATTTTTAACGCTGCTGTAATGTTACAATTAAACGTACGGTTTCCGAAACGTTATTGAAATGTTAAAACATTTCTACAAAAGTAACGTTACTAGTACATGGGTAGTAAGTGCACACAATGTTCAGAAACAGCGTTCAGTCAATGCATGCATAACACATCACCAACAAAGCTGAAATACAGACCACTATTCACTCACCTGGTTCAACACTGTTTCAAACCTCCTTTGTATAAACCACGGGGAAAAGCTTCGCGTAAGTTCCAGTGAAGAGCAGCGCATGACGTAAATTTTCACTAAATATTGAGGTTGTTAATGTTGCTCCGTATATAGTTGCATGCAGTTTAGAAGTTAAACAGGCAAGTTTGTCAATTTTCTTCTGCACAAAGAATGAACTGTGGAACATACTGACCAAAATTAAGTGTACTTAACAGTCCTAAATGTTACAGAAACATTCAGTTAACATTGAAATATAACTAAACTTCCAACATTAATTGAAAGTCCTATAGCTACTTCAAACGTTTTACGAATATGTTATTCAGGGTGACCCAGCTATCATGCACAGTTTCAAAAAAAAAAAAAAAGAAGAAGCCTTCTATGCGGATGAAACCAATTGCATGTCGTTAGCAGCAAACTGAAGAGGCGTTCCGTATTTTTTGTGTTCTTCCTAATTAATTTGCAATGATTAATTAACTTACTTTTTGTTGCTATATTTACGGCAGACATGTCAACATTAGCTGTTAGAGGATAGGAATAAACTTTATTTGTCCAGCGGTTAAGGCTGTTGGTGCCCGGGGCTAGGCTGCCAGGGGTCCATCGCCGGAGAAAAATCTTTCGAGATCCTCGGCAATGGCTCTGGCCCGCTGGACGGCCCACTCCTGGTCCTCGGGTGCCTCGCTGAGGAGGGCGGCTTGCCATCTCTCAGCGAGGCGCCCCGCTTCAGAAGGTCCTGCTGTTATCTTCCCCTTTCCTCTTGGTCCTTCTTCTTCAGGGCGTTGACATTCCCAAAGTATATGGGCCATATCAGCCCGTTCGTGCTCGCACCACGGGCAGCCGGTCGACGGGTGCAGCGCGGGCCACAGGCGGTGCAGGTGATAGGGGTTGGTGAAAGTGCCCGTCTGCAACCGCCTCAGGTCGACTGCCTGGGACCTGTCCAGCCGCCCGTGGTGTTGTGGATATGTCATACGTTCTTTCCTATAGTGTGCAAGAACCTCTCGGTACGAGGCCGGAAACTCCTCGATATCACAGTCGGTGTCCCCGTGGCCCCCAGCTCCGACCGCCGCGATTTGGGAGCTGTTAGAGCGACTTCGGAAATATCGATTTCAATTGTTTGTGACACGCTATATTTTGCGCGGCTCTTCTTTCCGCGTCTTGAAGAAAGCCCGCGAAACATATACCACGTGACTGACTACGCGCCCGCGCGTAGTCACGGGCTAGTTCGGGCTGGTTCTCGAGCGTGCGGCACGCGCCGATAATAATAATAATAGTAATAATAATAATAATAATAATAATAATAATAATAATAATAATAATAATAATAATAATAATATTAATAATATTAATAATAATAATAATAATAATAATAATAATAATAAAGAGCTTCCCGGGAGCTATCAACTTACCGTCTTTAGTTTTATTAGCACGGACTTGCTCACATATGAATGTTTTACCCATTGTCTTATCATTGTGCCTGTCATCCTTGCTCCAATTTGCATGTATAGTGAAAGAAAAAAACAAAAATCAGCTAACTTGCCGGCTTGTGCGCGCTTGTTAAATTAAAGCCCCCTCCATACACGTTTTCACCGGTGGCGCGTGGATGGAGGGGCTTTAGTTAAATATCGCTTTGCCGTGGCCATGTTCGTGCGTGCGACTTTTCCATGGTGCGTCATCACGCGCCGCTGTGTTGAGCTTGAACGTTGAACTAAATTTTAGTTTATCGACGCGGACGCCGCCCCGTTCGATGGGGCGGCGTCCGCGTCGGCGGCATCGAGGAAGCGGAACTGCCGCTCGATAAACATTGAGTCTATCCTGATAGACTTGGCCGACAGTGGTGACAACTCCGACGACGACTGCGTGACTGTCCTTCATGGCTCCTGAGGCAGAAAGCAAGGCGGAAGATGTCCTAGCTATCTGGACACATCTGCCATCTACGGATCATCTACGGTAAATTCCGCTGAGATTACCGAAGTACACCAATCCTCCCCGCGTATAGGGCAGCAAACTGGACAAAATCCAGTTAACCCCTCTGCTTTTCCTCCCCTCTGTCTCTCTCTCCCTAGATTGTATCAATTTTAATGGAAATATATAGCCATTTACACAAACAGAAAAATTGTCGCTGAGCTAAAAGAAAAATCCACTCCGAGTGAGATTCGAACTCATGTCTTCATGTTTGCAAGCTAGCTATACCACTTTTTTTTTTTTTTTCTGTGCCACAAAGATTCATTGAAGTGATTAGTGGCAGCGTGTTGTGCGTCTCGTCGCTCAATGTACGTGTGGTGATGGAGGTTAAAATTGGGGATTGGGGTTTGCGGTATTTACTGACACATGCAGAAAAGAACCGGCCGATTCCAATATTAGGAGTTTGGTTTATACCGAAAAGTGCTGAATCCAGGAATTCGTCATGGCAATAGTCAAACTAGGTCCGCATCGCACAACCGGACTCAAGTGAGTTGGGGCTTGATCTTGCTCATTCGGTGCAATAGCTGGCGTTTTTTTTTTTTTTTTCTCTCTCTCTCTCCTTTTTTTCCAGGTCGACTAGCGTCGCTCAAACCTCTCGTCTTTGAGCGTTTCTCCCTCGCTAATATTTTTCGAGAGAATGCAGGGGGCTTCGCCAACCGCGTATTCTATGGCGAAAGGGGATCATGCGCTTACGAGGGGACGGGTCCATTCCTCCCGGCTTTTCCTGCGTGTCCGCGTGAACTTACGCGTTTGGCTTTGAAAAAAAAAAACGAATATCATTTGTGGTTGTTAGAATGAATAAATTAAAGTGCTTCATTAATAAATGGGGAGGCACAAGTCCTATGTGGCGGAGAGATAAAGGCGCTGCCGGACTAGTCCGCACGTGGTACACGGAATCGAATGATGTCGTCTTGGTCAGGGCTTCAAGTCAGTTGACGAGTCGTCAGTTGGTGTGCTGAGGCTGTAGTTGGTCAGGCAAGCGGTTTAACAGTCCCGCTAAACCGCCTTGAGCAGGCCACTCTGGCTTCAATAGTCGGCAACTAAAAGCTGTGTGTTAGAATCCGTAAGCAGTGCTTCACGGTAGTTCGGGCACTGTAATGCGTATATGGTCATTCTCCCGGTTAAAGCAGAACATTACCATATTAAATGATTATAAGGTCTGCGCGGCAGTGCAGTCCGCAGTGTATGTACGTCACTGCCATAATGTCGGGTTGTCGCCAACGGGTTCCTCAACAACTACGCCACCGTCTACGGATCTGGCGTCAACTGTGGCTGTACCTTTAGGCTCACAAAGATTAGCCTCTCTTCCTACTATCGGCAGAACCGTGCGTGCGCTTCTTCGCACTTTCCGTGCGCGACTTCTACGGGCGCCTTGCATTTCCGCTGCTCCTCCTGCACTTCTAGGTGCTCGTTGCTAGCCCCCTTTTCTCTCGGGCCAACGCCCGCTCTTTCTCCTTTTCCTCTCGCTCTTTCTCCCTCTTTTCTCTCGGGCCAACGCCCGCTCTTCTCGGGCATGCCACTGCTGTTCCGTAATCCATGTCCTCAACTCGGCGCCCTCTAGGCCGAACAGTTTGCCTCTTTCTATCCACTTTTCAGACTCCATTCACTCCAAAATGCCGCTACACCACCAAAAACCGAGCGCTCACAATTCGCATGCACGTGCGTTCGATACTGCACAAGAATGTGTCAGTAGCACAAATCGATCAATCTCCACGATTATCGTTCTACGTTCACCGTGCTGCTTTTTGTACGGAACGTCCTGTCGTGGACGCCAGTTTATGTCACAGCTGTCCCCGATTTGTCGTCGGCACGAAGTCGATCGACGGGGTAGACAAGCTGGTTGGCCGTTCCGTACTCAAGCGAACACAGTGAAAAGAGTCAGAGTGAGGAGTAAACAAAAAAAAAAAACTAGATATTTATCGCCTGATAAATATACACAAGTAATAATAAAATAATAAGAAAAACACAAGACACACTAACACATTTGAACTTAATATAACACGATGGTGACAAATAAATATTAGCAATTAACAGTAGATATAAAAATGAAACAGTGCGAGGATCAAATACACAAGAATACACTTAACAGTATTTCACTAAAGCAAAGTTCAAAGGAAGTCAAAGTTCAAAAGAAAACAAATGGTGTCATACGCATGGCCGGGCAGCAGCAGCAAGTCCATAAACCGTGAAGTCGGTGCACAAAGCTTTCCCGAAGAATGCTGGCGGTCCGATCTTGCCGAGGTGGATGCGAATTGCTGGGCTGGGTTTCCCGGGAGTCTAGATTTGACGTCTTCTCTCAAGCAGGTTGAGCTAACTTGAGGCGAACTACCGCGATCTTCGTTGCAGACGTTGGTTTGTCGTCTCGTACGTCAACTAGTTCCTCGGAGTTCCGACGTGGCCAGGCGGCCCAGGCGATACTGGACGGCACTAGCCCCCCGACGGCTTCTCAGCAGCGCATAGGTTCAGCTTCTAGACTAATCAGCAGGGCCCTAAACCTGCGCTTAAATAGCCTCTCCTTTCCCTATTTTCCTATATAGGGAAACTGCCGGTATGTAGAGTTCTCCTAATTCACGGCTCCTAGCTCCCAAAAGTCTTGGCCCTTTTCAGCGTGGACGAAAAACGGCCGATTCTCCTCTCTCCCAAGGTCAAGGGCCAAGGTCTAGCCCTGTCACGTGCTTACCACGCGGACGCGCACGCACGCCTCGGGGTCCGTAATCGGCGTGTCGCGTCTCGAATCGAGGTGGCACCCGTGGGGCCACGACGCTTTTGACGTCCGTAATTCGGCCTGTCGATGTCGAGTAAATTATACGCTGCACAGTCAAGAGCCCACGTCTTTGACGCCCGTAATTCGGCGTGTCGTTAATCAGCGTCCAAACCATTCGAAAATATGCCGCTCCGTGACAGCACCCCTCACTTCTACCACTTCCCATTCCTAAAATTATTTTCTGTTACGTTAGTCACTGTCACACTCTTCAACATTCACCTGATTTTTGAACGGCGTGGCGGCGCCTAGCATTCCTATATTTGTTTATGCGTGGACTTCGAGGCCATTTACCTACCTGCCCTCCCACCTGTTTGTTGTGGCGGTTTCTTAGCTTCCCTGGCCCAGCGCACCCGTCCTTTCCATATGTTGCCATGAGCAAATCGGTGTTCCGTAGGTCTTTCTTCTCGATGCTCAACACATTGAGCAAATGTAATGCTATCTTTTCCACAAGGCAGTTATTGCTAAACTAATGGTGGTGCAGTTAATCTTGCAATCAGCATGTCATCAGCGCTGCATGGTTCGAGCTAGATCTAGGCAGGCTGACCTGAACCGGTTTTAACAGCGAAGCTGTTTAAGCCAGCTGTAATTTATGGTGCGTATCAAGAAACTATACCAAGAAAGAAAAGAAAATAATCTTTTTTGACGAGGCGAGATTCGAACACCCCTATAAACGCTCCCAAGGCAAGCGTCGTAACCACTAGGCTATACAGCCACGCTTGCAGAGCGTGGCAGCACGCATTTATGCGAACCATATGATTGCGTTCGAGCGTCGTCATCTTCGTCCTCATCTGGCGCGTTCGTACGCTCGTGCTCTGCGAGGTGAAGAGGTTTTGCACGCTATGAGAGCGGGAGAGAGACGCATTCACGGAGTGGGTCTCTTCTCGCGCGTCTCGGACTTAAGGCCGTCACTGCGCGTTGCATAGCGCAGCTTGCAACACCGACACCGCGTTCCAACACCGACACCGCGTTCCAATGCCGACACCGCGTTCCAATGCCGACACCGCGTTCCAGGAGATAGAGAGAGATTGTGGTTGTGAAGAAGAAATAGCGCCTCTTCCTCTTCACAACCACAATCTCTCTCTCTCCTGGAACGCAGTGTCGCGTTTGCAAGCTGCGCTATGCGACGCGCAGTGACGGCCGTAAGTACAGCACGCTGTGCCGTAAGTCCGAGACGCGCGAAAAGAAATTATCATCATCCATGAGTAATAAGATGAAAGGTTCGCGCGCACTTCCGGAAAATGCTGGGCAACAATCGCCCAGCTTCGCTGTTTCAAGCGTTGCGCGGCCGAGTGCAAGGTTAAGCGTCTTTATTATTATTATAATTTTTTTTAAATTTTGCACATCTGAGAAAACTCGATCTCGGTTCCGTTCGTGCCCTTGCATATTCTGCATCTCATAGCAGCACACACTGCGCGACTTATTGATTCACAAGTTCAAATAAAGTCAGCCTTTAACCTGCGTTCACAAACGCGCTGACGATCTACAGATGCATTGCAACAGTCGCCTTATTTCTTCGACCTGTCACGCGGACTTTCCCTAGCTCTAACCGGCAACAGCTCACTGGTTCAGGAAAACGGAAAGATCATGTTTTTAACGTGACTTTTGGAATCATGAGGTTAGTGGGTGCACAGATGTGAACAGATTGCGCAATCTGAGAACACAGAAAGGGCCTGAAGCTTGACCAAGCATGGAGCGAACTAAATTTCGTGTCTAATAAACACACAAACAGCTTAATTCGAATCACCGATTCCTTATGGCGCACAATCGACCACTTACATACACAAAAAGGGTCAACAATCGTCGCCGCCAAGACGATTCATCCGAATGATCGCACATGCCACACAAGTCCATAAGGCATCGCCGAAGATGAAATTGTTGAGTCCTAAGAATCTCCCCGTGAATTCATGTGAGCGCTCGCGAGATAACGCAATCCTGGCTAAAAGAAACAAACAAACAAAATATTATAAAAAGAACAATGCGCATAGACGGGTCCATCATTAATCATATGGGCAGCAGCGAAAAAAATATGCACAGCGAGTTTCACTTTGCCTGTTGATCTTGTAGACTATAGGGAATTTCGGCCTCCATTCTGGGTACATTTAAGAGCTAGTTTTGGTGAGCAGCCCAGAGTTGCCAGCATGGTGTTTTATATACTGCTAACCTTGGGCGATGTTGCGGTCGGTATTGTTGCGAATGTCGATGGTCCGAGCGGCCATGAAGGTTCCATGTATGGTGCCGTGCCAGGTGCCAAGAGGAGGAGATATCCAGGGAGATTAGAAAACTGCTTTATATACACTGTACATGGTATATTACAAAATGGGCTCCATGATATTGGAGCCGTCTACGTGCTAACATCTTTGCATGTAGTAGCGTTTACACCTCCGAGCGTTCTACATGGTCGAGCGTCTCTACATGGTCAAGCCTCTTTACATGGTCAAGCGTCCTCTCCATACACTCAAGTCCCCTGTTTTATCCCTTCCGTTTCCCTCTTTCACTCGACGAGGGAATACACTTTAGTTCTTTTAGCCAATGACAGTCTTTGATCAGGTGGCCATATCCCGCACGTGATGTGTCGTCGTTTCCCGCCGGGCTCCGCCTCCAATCTTGCTAGGTCGCCCCCGAACACAGGCAGCGGTTGACACCTTGGGAACCGAACGTTGATGTCGTTCCCCCGGGATGCATATTCTAAGTATTCCCCCGGGATTGCCAGACACGGGCCCCTTTCAAGATTCGCCTCTCCATAGCGGTCAGTTCGCGGAACCAGGTAGGGCGGTGGCTGTCTCGAAAGGCAGCAGTCGGCGTAGCGTCGTCGTGGTTCGGGCGGCGCTGGTAATTCACGGGACCGCACCAAGGGGCGACGCTGCCCACGCTTGAGGTAGCCCGGAGACCAACTGCTCCGGTTGGCGCGTCTGAGTCGGCGCCGGCCTCCTGTGTCCCGAAGGACCGCCAGACACAACAGTATTTAGTCTCGCGCATGCGCTCTCTCCCTCTGTTGAAGCTGCCGCGGGGCTGGCTTGTTCCTTGCTGGCTTGAGTAACGCGCGGCGCGCGCTTAGACTATACGCCCTTTTGTGACACCAAGCCATTCGGATTATAACGTTTAATTTATTTCCGATCCAGTGCTTTTCCGTTCTTCGACGACATCAAGTATTGGAAGTTAACACCCTTTCTTGAATCTCACCATCCTCCTATATAATTAAGTCTTCATCTTATGGGTATTTAGAAAAAAGAGCTTATTTCGTTTTTAATGGATACATGTTAACATTTCTAAAAGTTTCTAATTGTATTAATTCCATTATTGAATGAGAAATTTTGTTTGTTCAACTATTATCAATTATTATATTTATGATAGGTTGCAAATGATTACTATGTAGTGCATCTAGTTTTTTCATGATAACACATCGCAGCGCGACAGGACGAGGACAGAATTTGGCACAGACAGCGCAAACTTTGAACTACACATTTTTATTTTCGCATGTGCACGATGTATATACATAACCGGGCGATCGAAAACAAAAACAAGAAGCTTAATCTCAACTTGCTAGGCAAACGGCTAGCTCAATAACTCGAGAAACCGCATCTCTTTTTTGCGATAATGCCACCGAAGGCATGCTCGCACACTTTTCTTTTATTTATTTTTTTCACTTTCATAAACCTCAATAATTTATCTTGTCATGCTGCTTCGAGCCCGATTCAAAATAGTATTTTCAAAGACCGAGACGCAGCCGCACTCCCAGCAATGCAGGCCTAAAATGGCCTCAAATAACTTTCGTGGCATTATAATGATGCTCTTTTAGCCTATATGATTAATACAACGGTCTGTATGGCCGATATACGCACGTTCGCACGACAAAGGTATTAAATAAACAACATTATGTATGCAATGTACAAATTGCGTGCGGTGCCTTGTGGTACAGGCGGTCGTCTCTTCCTTGTCCAAGGTTACTCTGCGCATCGCAATGCGGTGCCAACACATCGTAAATGGCATAAAGACCTTGTGACGCGCCCGCGTAAACACATTTATCTGAGGAAACGCGTGTTTCCCCGGCTTATCGGCATCACACCCCGTTCGCTCTCAGAAGCGAAGTATTTTCGGACTTCCTCTTGCCAGCAGGTATGTCGCCATAGCCATGCAATTGACGAGTTCTACTTATTTTTCTAAATCACAAGTGCATTGGCGCGTCTCCATTTGAATTCAAAGCATGCTGCAACGGCCGAGATCGATTTATAAAGACATGGTGGAGACTTTGGAAGAGGACGCCTACTGTTTGAGCACGCCAGTCGTGTGCAAGATCACTTGATGGGACAAGCTTGGGGCTGACAGGACTACCGAAAACTATACTTCAGTCCATCCTGACCAAAAACTTGGTGTGCACGGTCTTTATAACGTGAGCCGCCGCACGATTGCACACTCATAGGTATATAAAAACAGGTGCGCTGATCAACGTCGAGACATTAGCTGCTTGGGGCAGCTTCTGCAAATTCCTTGCACAGCACGTGACCGCTGATGAAACGTGAGTGCACCGTTTAATCGCAGTTAAAACAATAAAAACACCCTTCTTTATCATCTCGACTGGCAGCCCGGTTTATTCCGGAAGTCAGCAGGAAAAATGATATGATGAGATTCCGGGGCGTGAAGTGGGTCCTTTTCCACCTCGACAATGCGCTCTCACACTGCGCTGTCGAAGCGATCACTGCCGCTCCTGCGGACTTTCATTTTTACGTAAAAATATCTCTCGAATAAGGCCCTGCATGAGTGCCTTCATCATTGAGTTATAGTGTCCTGTCGCGAGTAGACAATCCGCACTTCATCAGAGGTAGCACGCAGCGACCTGCTTTATGACCATTCTCCATATATTTTCTTTTTCTCAAGGGATCCGAAAAGCACTGGAAAACCGTTGGACCAAATGCGTGGACATTCAAGGAGGATATGTTGATAAGTAAAACATACTCAGTTACACAGCAGCTGCTTCATTCTAGGTGAGGCCGAGAACTTTTGCGATCCCGGCTCGTGTTTTAGCTGGTTGGCTCCAAGATAGCTTAATTCTAGCTTGTATGGTGCATGCTACGAAGGCAACTTCACCATCTGCCAACGGCTGCGTTTGTTATCTTGCAACGCGGCATTACGTACCCGGCGATTTCAACTGAACCAGAAATCGACATCTACGGCTGTGGATCACACCTGAGACGCTTCAGAAATGGACGGTGTTCTGCGATGCTAAATCAGCGTTGCAGGCGCTAAAACGTTTTTGAAGAAAGGACCGTACTACATGTTCGTACTAGAAATCGCAGAACTTCATGAGAGTGTCCAACGAATTGCGGCCACATTATCACTTTTCAATGGATGCCTGCGGTTACTATGGTGCGATTGGTAATGAACTAACTCGCTGTCAGACGAGGCAAAATCGGATTTCTCTACCTCTGATGAAGTGCGGATTGTCTACTCGCGACAGGACACTATAACTCAATGATGAAGGCACTCATGCAGGGCCTTATACAAAGATATACAGAGCTCATGCTGACGACACCCAGAGATGCCTGCATCCAATTACCCAGAGGGCAAATTCTGTTTATCCCCTCCCCCCCCCCCCCCCCCCCCCTCCAGGTTACGCGGAGCCAAGCTTCATTGCTTCGCAGGATTCGGCTATATAACTGTGAACGCTGTCAGATGCCCGAAGGCTGAAACGCTGGTGCACGATACGGGTGCTACAATTTCCTAGCCAGAGTTGGCAGGCTATCACTGTCAATGGACGCTATTCTCGGCCCATGGCCTGATACTGCGCGGGAAACGAAAGCGAAAGCGCCGTTGAAGCTCCTGCATGCATGACACGAAACTGGACGAGCGGCTTTAGAAGGCCGCTGTTTAAAGCCCGGTCCACATGGTGTGATTTTGCACTGCGTTTTTCGCAGCTACGAATTCCGCAAATGCGAACTTCGCATTGCTGTTTCACATGCGCCGAGCGCGGCAGCTGCGATTTTCGCATTTGCGAGCACTTAGCGAAGGACTGAATTATTCTTGGCGTCAGTTCGCTTCGGCAAAAACAAAGTAAAACAACCTAAAAACTGTTTTCGTGACAGTTTTTTTGGGTTCGACTGCGTTGCTTTATCAAACCAAAAATTAAGCAGGCAGGCCACAATGACGTGTCTACGATCGCCGTTGTGATTGGTTCCCCGTACTTGCCGCATGTGCGTTTTCGCAGAGAATTAAGTTCAGCACTCCGAACATCGAAAAATCGCACGCACGAAGGGTCGGACGGCCGATTTGCCGCAACTGCGAATTCGCAAGTGCGAAAAAGCAGTCAAATTCGCACCATGTGAAACGGGCTTAATGTAATACATAACCAGTCACTCTGTCTATTCTCATCATCATTCATCCCAATACTTTCACTCCCGCAGAGTAGCTGACTAGAGCGCACGAACTCAGGTCGACCTCTCTGCCTTTCATGTAAATAAAATATCTCTCTCTTAACAACCTCCGTAGCTAAGCTTTGTGGTGGGTAGGAAATCCTACTCGAAAAGGCGTGCAAAGAGGTGACGATTGTTCGGCTGGGGCACTCTGCAGGCTCTGACTTGGGCCCCGAGGGCGGCTCCAGATATATCTGGCTGCTAGCTGCTGTGCAATCTCTTGAACTGTTTATGTCCGGTTGCAGCATAACTGAAAGTCACGCAAATTCGAGTTTTAGTGCTGCACGCAAACGGTTTGCAGAATGCGGCCATAAGGCGTGTGGTACGTGTCTGGAGCTTTTTAAGTACACGGAAATTCTCGCGTACGTAAATATGATGTGCCTGAGATAAAAATAAAAGCACTAGCTGTCCCGAACAAGTCGAGAATGACTACAGCAGCACGCGAGGGCCCCTGCGCGTGCAAGAATCGAATGCGTGAATAGGACTCCCAACCTCAAGTTTGATGATGGTGATCTATTGGCAGCCCCTTTGAAACAGGGCTGTGACATATAGTCACCTAGCCTACTTGAGTTACTCAGGTGTGCTACATGCTTTTCATTCCAGCATTTTTGTATACATCTTTTTTCATTTATCCTTCCCCTTCCCCCAGTGCAGGGTAGCAAACCAGAATCTTTTCGGGTTAACCTCCCTGCCTGTCCCACCACGTTTCTCTCTCTCACTTCAATCTTCTTTTCCTCCTCAAAACGTCTATATATATATATATATATATATATATATATATATATATCCCTTGTACAGCTACCTATGCCTGTAACGGATCCGGTCGTATTAATCTCTTCCCTGCCTTTTCCCCATCAATAACGACACTTGCTTTTTTTTTCCTCCTCAAAACGTCTCTATATATCCCTTGTACAGCTACCTATGCCTGTAACGGATCCGGTCGTATTAATCTCTTCCCTGCCTTTTCCCCATCAACAACGACACTTGCTTATCTCGACTGCTGACCGGATGATGCTTCCGTCCTCTTTAAATCCAAGCCCTTCTGGAAAGTGTTCATTACCTACGCATCACTGCCGCGAGACGCCAGCGCCCTTGGCGGAGAGCCGCGTCACCGGCTATATCAGCGCGCGTGCAAAAAACCATCGACAGCTGTCCGCAGAATCAAGCAAGTCGGGTTTTCCTTTTCCTGGATAGGATAGGAATAAACTTTATTTGTCCAACGGTTTTGTATGCTTGCTATTTTTGCGGCTGTGTTGTTGCTTCGCCTTGTAGCTGTCATGACAGTTTGCTCGCGACGATGAGAATATCGCTGCAGCTCTAATTCAACGTTTTTCGACTGAGGCATTGAGCGCCCGTTGATTTGCACGTGCGACCCACATTATGATTGCTTGTGTTTGTTTGACAGCGCGCGCGGGCTGTTTGGACATACGTCTTGAACGGTAACATTTCTGTAGTAGCAAATTGCAAGAAGTTGAGCACTTTAGCACAGACGTATCATTAGGTGGCCTATTTGTCGAAAGAATGCGCACCGTACTGTGTGCCATTTTGACTCCGCGAGATGTGTTGCGACAGGAGGGCAGCCGCAGTTTAAATCACTTCGGCGTTCGGTCGTTCTTTAATACCTGTGCAACACGAGCACTTTCGATCGCGATAAAGCCGAATCCGGATCAAATTTTTTCAATCGCGATTAAGAATGGGTGCTGCTGCAAGGTCCAACAATTCGGATCGAGTTGGTTGAGCTCACTCAGCATGACGGTACAGACGACTAGCCTGCAGTCGCGATAGGATGGATCCAGATCTGGCTCGATCGCGCTCCAAAGTGCCTGTACGATATCAATTCGTCATGCACGTGTTTTGAGACTTCAGGGTGGCATACAACGCGAGTTTCTTCGTGCATGCTTCGTGCAGCCCATGTCCAGAAAATGAATATGTTGCTGTATGTTCAACTCGCTACAAATTGCTTTGCGTGCTTTTTTGACACTGACAAAGACCTGCAGACTTCAATGAGCCCTGCGGCAGAGTCTTTTATCAACGGTTTGTGAAATGCACGTGAATGATATGTGTCTCAGCATTGCTTCTCTTTCTAGTAGGTAATGCTAGCGACTCACGAAAAAAAAAACTTATAATAATTTACAGCATTTATTGGGGATGGAAACATCGCAACGTGCATGCAGAGGTCATAAGTATATATAATTAACTTATTAGTAACCGAAGTGATGCCAAGCCGGATTCACTCGAAATCAGAATCCATATCAGTCATGCGCAGCAGAGCTTTTACTAGGACTCAGAAAAAAGAGAGAGAGAGAGAGAGGCTGCAGTTTCGCCGCAAAGCCGAAGCAGTATTAGTGATAGCGAAGCATAAGACATTCACACGAAGGAAGATTCTTTCCGTATAAATCCGTGTAAGAGCCGCACCCCCAACTTGAAAGCAAGTGGTTTTTTTTTTTTTTTCTTTTTTTTTTTTTTTTTTTAAATCCAACCGAGAAGCAATCGCGTTCACCGCTAATTCCGATCGCGCTCTACTGCGAATTTTCCCGGGTGTACTTCGCGCGTCGTACTTCGCGCAGCGTACTTTCGCGCGTCGCAACTATATATATATAAAAAAAAGTCGGTTACAACTTAAGAAGACAGAAGAGGCGCCCCGCACTGATCACTGAAGCGCAGCAGCCGATTGCCACCGCAACTAAAGAAATATAGCCCCGCTGACGCGACTCGGCCCAGCTCGAAGCGCGGGCTGCCATGTCCTCTGTCGGTGGCGTCACCGGCCGTCCGGCTCATGACGTCAGTCTAGAGTGCGCGCCCATTGGTGGATGCTCATGTGCATCCGCCTTTGAGGGGCAAATGCACTGCCTTCTAAAGTTGTACATGACTATTGATGGCGTGAGGAGGCGATCGCGGAGGTTTACGGCGGATTTCATACTCGTAGTTGGAAAAATTAGATAAAATGGCCCGGTCCCACGTAAGGCTCGTCAATATTGCGGCAAAAAATTGCGGCCCTCACACGAGTGTATACGTTGGTTATATCGCCTATATGAATTGTAGTAACATTTGCTTACTAATTAAAACTACAAACATCGTGCAATGCACGGACTATGTAAACCTGTAAATATCCCGCTGGATGACCACGAGCAGTCGCTATCACAACGCTGACATTATGAAGAACGCCGGCAGCGGGGACGAACGGTTCGTACAGCCATGCGATTCACCGCGACTCCAAAAATTAGATTCATTATCATCATCTGCATATTTTTATGTCCACTACAGGACGGCCTCTGTCAGCGATCTCCAATTACCCCTGGCTCTTAACTTAGGCTATGCGATCTGCAACACTAGGGGAACGGAAAAACAGCCTAAGAAGGAAGACAGTGCACATGAAGTTAGCAGCCATCCCTGCTCGCCCTTGATAATTGCACCCCTCAATGATTACTAACAATTGGATACAGCACGCGGGCCGCGTAAGCGTCAACCGCGCACAATCATTCGCAGCTGCAGCAGGGCTAGATGCGAAGTCGCGTGCCCTCCTCCCCATGCGCGCATTTGATCACGTGACCTCCAACTAACCCGGATATTGACCGCATGGGAAGATTCTTCCTTCTGTGGTTTTACGTGCCAAAACCAGTTCTAATTATGAGGCACGCCGTAGTGGAGGGCTCCGGATTAATTTTGACCACCTGGGCTTCTTTAACGTGCACTACTACTACAACGTGGGAAGATAACTACGACCATTAGTGATAAATAAGGTGAGGTTAATTAAGGCACAGTTAATTAATATAGAGTTACTTAAGGCACTCGAACCCACGACATTTGGCGGGAGTCAAAGCAACGACCATTGGTGTTAATTAAGGCGAAGTTAAATTAAGACGACTGAAAGAGCATATGCATCGCGCGGTGGTCGCAATGCTTTCGCATTCATCCACGTAGGGATAACTAGGCGCCCCTTAAAAGTTTTTTCTTGCCTGTGCGCACACATGCACCACAGGTATTATATTCAGCACGCCTTCTTATAACGAATTAGGTGCGAGTGCATCGTCCGTCCATGTGTTTGTCGATCCTCTCAATGTGAAAGTAGCTCTTGCGCTGTGGTCTCTGAACTGAATAGGACGGTTGCGCAGTTTCAGTGCGAGCAAGCGTGCGCGATCATGTGAACACCCCCTGCACATTGCCTGTATCCGTGAGAAAACCAAATAATCGTCACCCACTCATGCGTGCGTGGCAGCCCAATTCCAAGCAAGTAAGAACTGAAAAAAAAAAAAAAAAAAACGACGATTACGATAGTCTCTATTGCGAAATTTTAGCGCAGCTCTATTTTCATTTCGCGCGTCAATATTTTGTATTATGATTATATAGGTACACGGTTTTTATTAGGAAGAGAACGCTGTGAGTAGCGTAGCTGGCGCGGACAATCTGTCTCGTGCGGCACATTGCAAACTGAGCGAAGTGTGGCGCGACTCTCCCGATCTATAATCGGGAGAGGCAGCGCGCGGGTGCCGCGTGGGCGCGATTCACAGCAGCCGCTATGCAGCTCATGCAGCGCTATGTTGACGACGCGCGTTACTCTGGCGCTATATCGTACGTAGCTATCGTCGCCGCACAGTCCGTCTTGCGCGGCACTACGCTTTTCTTCGCACGCTTTCGCTCCACCAACGACGAGATCAGCCCTTTGTCGCGGGGAAATCGTGCCACCAGTGTCCGCGGCGACAACACCCAAGGCAGCGTCACACCGAGCCTTTTACTCGTAGCCGCTCGCCATCGACCCTTGCAGGAGCAGGGCTCCCCGTCACACACGCTGCTAACGTGGACTGAGCTCAGCAGCTGACGCAGCGGACGAGCGTAGCCCTCCCCACGCCACCCTGCCAGCCCCCGCCCCTCAGAAGCGCAGATGAGATCACCCACGTGGCTGAAGATGCCACGTGGGTGATGCCCCTGTGATCTCCAATTACCCCGGTCTTGCGCTAGCTGATTCCAACTTGCGCCTGCAAATTTTCTAACTTCACCACCCCACCTAGTTTTCTGCCGTCCTCGACTGCGATTCCCTTCCCTTGGTATCCATTCTGTAGCTCTAATGGTCCACCAGTTATCCATCCTACGCATTACATGGCCTGCCCAGCTCCATTTTTTCTCTTAATGTCAGTCAGAATATCGACTATCCCCGTTTGATCTTTGATCCACACCACTCTCTTCCTCTCTCTTAACATTACGCCTAACATTTTTTGTTCCATCGCTCTTTGCGCGCTCCGTAAATTGTTCTCGAGCTTCTTTGTTAACCTCCAAGTTTATGCTTCATATGTTAGCACCGGTAGAATGCAATGATCGTACACTTTTCTTTTCAACGACAGTGGTAAGCTCCCAGTCAGGATGTGGCAATACCTGCCGTATGCACTACAACCCAATTTTATTCTTCTGTAAGTTTCTTTCTCATGATCGGGGTTCCCTGTTAGTAATTGACCTAGATAATCGTACTCCTTTACAGACTCTAGAGGCTGACTGGCGATCCTGAATTCTTGTTCCCTTGCCAGGCTATTGAACATTATGTTTGTCTTCTGCATATTAATCTTCAACCCCACTCTTACACTTTCTCGGTTAAGGTCCTCATTCATTTGCTGTTATTCGTCCCCATTGTTGCTGAATAGGACAATGTCATCAGCAAACCGAAGGTTGCTGAGATATTCGCCGTTGATCCTCACTCCTGAGCTTGAATACTTCTAAGCATGCAGTGAATAGCATTGGAGAGATTGTGTCTCCTTGCCTGACCCCTTTCTTGATAGGTCATCATCATGATGACCTATCATCATCATCATGTAGGTATACTTGGCTTTAATTTCTACAGCGTGAGCTCTTATGGGCTCATTCCAATAGCCATTTTTGGTCGCGATGATGCCGCCGCCACCCCGTAGCCGCTATCGCCGGAAATGCGAAAAAAGTACCCGCTCTCCGCCGGCATCGAACCCACGCCCGCTGCGTGGAGTTGGATACTTCACCACTGAGCTACGCAAGCGCTTGCTATCACGCAGAAGAAAAAATACCTTGCGACTCTGCGCCTGCGCGCATAGGCAGGCGCGCAGGCGCAGACGACCCCAGCCTCCGCCAGTATGGTGGCGCCATCTATACTCGCGGACAACTTTCTGTGGCAATGAAGGGAAAGCTACGGGCGCATGGATGCTGCACATGTGTTACTGCGCCAAGTAGTCCGGCAGCGTTTGACAGTGCTTTGGTTGCTCAGAACAGCCGCTGAATCGACGCAGCTTCCACATGCGACGGTTTCGCATTTGCCCAGACGCGGAAGGGAATAGCCGCGAAATTAGTAAACTTTTACACTCAGTGGTGTGTTCTGTCTTATTTAACTGTTGCTAATAAGGTGTTCATGTTTTCTCTTCTCCAGCCTAAACCAACGTAGATTAAAATGTGGGACTCTCTTCAGAAGCGCTCTCACTTGTGCGCGCTTTGCCTCCGTAGCTTTCCCTTCATTGCCACAGAAAGTTGTCCGCGAGTATAATTAACGTGCCTGCAACCGCCGCGTGCGACGAGATGCGATTCACATGCGATGCGATTCAGACGAGGCACGCAATCAACGCTACCCCAATGTTAGATGTGCGCCACGTATTCTGGGTGCCTCTTCGGTACACGTTATGGCGTCTCCTCGCAAGGTACGAACCGCTGTTGAAGAAGCGAATCGTATAGCTACGTGCGCGGCTACAACCAGGCATCATCGGCCTCAGCAGACTGCTGTGCAGAGAGGATTAGAAGTCGCAGCTCGCCGTCGACGCCGTCGGCGGGCGGACAGTTCAGATCGTTCTCGTCAAAATCGAGGCGAAGACACTTTGCCGTGAAGAACTTGTGCGTGGTGCCTAAATTGGAGCTACTCCTGCGCCGCTCAACCAGCTTACGCTGTGACTGTGCTGCGTGTGCCGCGCAGGCCTGTGACTTTTCTTTTTTTTTTTTCTTCAGGGCCTGCATTCATTGCACCTAAGTGACTGACGCACACATCGAAGCTGGAAAGAAAGCCCCTCTACAAGCCGTTATTTCTATTTTCAGTACAACAGGCGACGGATCCTAACAATCAGGAAAAGCGCGATCGAGAAGCTGTATTTTCGCACATATAATTGTTGACAGCGGAAAGAACCTATTCGCCGCATGATCGAAGCGGACAGTTCCCGAACTGTCCGCAAACCGTCTGCGGCTTCCGGCCTGAGTAGCCCTGACAAGAGAGCGCGTCACAGTCACGTGATCCAGTTCATTGGTGTAGCTAGGGGGGGTCAACCCCCCCCCCCCCCCCACCGCAGTTTTCTGACGAACCCAACCCCCTTTCCCACGGCACAGAAAGTTTGAGGAGGTGGGCTCCAATACCGTGTTCCAATGCCGACACCGCGTTCCACCGCGTTGCAATGCGGACAACGCGTTCCAGCAGACCCGCTCCGTGAATACGTCTCTCTCTCTCTCTCTCTCTCGGACTTATGGCCGTCAGTGCGCGTTGCATAGCGCAGCTTGCAACACCGACACCGCGTTCCAATGCCGGCAACGCGTTCCAGCAGACCCGTTCCGTGAATGCGTCTCTCTCTCTCGCTCTCATTTTCTTTATCTCTCTCCCGAGCACAGCCTCCAAAACCTCTTCTTCACATCGCAGAGCATTGGCACGAGCGCGTGCGAAAGCGCCAGTTAGTGGACAAAGACGACGACGCTCGAACGCAATTATATGGTTCGCATAAATGCATGTTCTGCAAGCGTGACTGTAAGCCTAGTGGTTAAAGTGCTCGCCTTGGGACCGTGGGTACGCGGGCTCGAATCCCGCCTCGGCAATAAAAAAGTTTTCTTTCTTCATTGCTGATGCATGATGATAGCTTATTGATACGAACCACAAATTACGGCTGTTAAACAGCTTCGCTGTTAAAATAGCTCCGCCCCACAGAGAGACCACTCGTTGCACTTGGTGATGATGCGGATTGCATGCTCCTGTTCTAGGTGGCGAACTAAGGATTGTCGTCGAGAGGTCCAGGTTGTGCCACCGTGATGCCCGGCACTCCGTCTCGCAGCATCGGATGATGTGCGGGAACGGGAAGTACAGGTAGAGCACCTGTACCTCCCGAGACGGTCGCCTAGCAGATCCGCTTGAGCTCGAGGACGTCGAGGTGGCCGGAGACGCCTCGGAGCTCGGCAGTGGAGAGAAAACCGAGGTCCCTGACGCAGAGGACCTGCTCGAAGCCCTGGTACATGGTCAAAGGGCTGCACCGCGGTGCTTCAGGAAGCCGCAGCCAGGGGGCACTCAGCCAGGTGGGCTACCCAGGCCAGTCCGGCGATGGCCACCGGCAGGCAAGGGAGGGGGCTACCGGAGGACGGGGCCACCGGATCCGGTAGCATGCGGTACCGGTTCATTGCGGTATCCCCGGCAACGACCTCGCCGACGAAGCTGCTAGGAAAGCACACGCAAACCTTGTGTCTGTGCCTTTGTCGAGGACTGACGCAGCCAACACCTAAGCAAGCTAGCGCACAGTACGTATGACATTGGAGAAGTGGCGCACACCTGAATTCACCCAGTATCGGTTGCATTCTCCCGACCCATCTATGCAACTGCGGCTGTTACCTGGACTTCCGCGAAGTGAGGAAACAATGCTGTGCCGCTTGCGCTTGGGTGTTGCATTCACCAATGCATACACGTGTTTGATTGGAATGACTGATAGCGCCGAGTGCATTGCCTGCGGTGTCGAGGAGACCATACATAGAACACCTACTGTGCTACTGCCCATCATTTGAAACGAAAGACATGACCTGTGCACAGCTCTCAATCAGCTGGATAAAAACCATTCACCTAGAATAAGATCTTGGGACCATGGCCTCGAATATCGCAGCTACAAAAGGCCACAAAAGCACTGCTGTGATTTTTGAAAACTACTGGATTGAGTGACCGTCTGTGATCCGCACTGATTGATCATCACTGATAGAGCAGAAATCTGTTCCTACGTCGGCGATATCAACAGCGGACTTTCTATTCTTCTCTTAATCTTCCTCTCCCATTTTCCCTTCCCCTGTGTAGGGTAACCAACCGGGCTCAGTCCTAGTTAACCTCCCTGCCTTTCATTAATAATTTTCTCTCTGTCTCCCACACACAAATAAAGATGGGACGAGCGCGTGCATAAAACTTGGAGCCATTGTTGCTCTCCATCAGGCCTTCGTGTCGTCGGAGAGCTTCTTATTTCTGGTACTTGAACGAATGGTCGACCACGCTGCCGTGGATGAAAGGCATCCGAAAATATTGCGACTTGCTTGTCTAGGGAAACGCATAACAAGCACCCCCCCCCCCCTCTTTTTTTTTTTTTTTTGCTTGTCTCTGACTTTCATTATGTTATCTCTTTTGATATCTAGCGTCATGTGAGGATGGAGTCAGAGAAATGCCTTTTCACGCGAGCCTTGACTCGCTACAGGTGATCTGCAAACAAGGGGAGGGATCTGAGGCTCTCGTTATGACATGCACATGAAGGAAACCGTCAGCCGGCGAACCAAGGCACGCATAGGGGAGCGTTTCTATATTTTTTTTTCTTTTTAAGTTGTGGTGTTAAATACTTCGAAATTGATTGTCTAATCATTCATGACAGAAATAATTGATTAGAAAGTAGAAGAAAAAACAACCATGCGCCGCCGGTGGGATCCGACCCACAACCTCCGAATTTCGCTTCCGGTGCGCTACCAACTGAGCTACGGCGACGGCTGTCCAATCTTCAACTTTTCTGGGTATTTATGTCTAGTGTAAGCTAATCTCGAGAGTGTTGACGAGCGCCACCCTCCTCATAGCGGCGGACGTAGTACGTCCAGTATTATTGCGGGTGTCACGTGGACCGTGATCGAACCTTCTAATCAATATTTCTTTCATAAATGATTACACAGCAATTTCGAAGAATTTAACACCACAACTTTAAAAAAAGGTAGAAACACTCCCCTATGCTTGCCGTGGTTTCGCCCGAACTGCTGGTTCCGTCACAGGTGATCTGAGTATATATACACTGAGACATATTTTGAAAAATATTTCCAGGTTCCATGACCTCGATCGGTAATTTAGAAAATAGTACGAATTATTTCCTTCCAGCTGTCAATCACAAATAACTACGCAAGTCTTTTACAGCGCTAAATATTGTTTCGACACGGGTATCTGAAGGCCTCCTAAAGTGCCGTCGAGGGATTAGCCTAGGTATTCTTCATCCAGATATTTCAAGTCAAACCCCTTGGCCAGGCCACTTCTCCAAATAGTCGGTAAAATTGTCTCTCCCTCGAGATCATGAAAAAACTGTTATGACTTTCAAACAGCTGTTTTTTTTATTCAACAGTACTAAAGTAGCTGCATGGAAATCCACTCCGAGTAGGCACCAAGAAACTATCCCGCCTCTAAAACCACTCGGGAGCGCTTCATTAAACATTATTCTTATTATATTATTCTTATATTATATTATTATTATTATTATATATATAATTATTCTTATTGGTTTGTATACATATAACACAAGGACACGAAGGAAATAGGGAGGGAGCAAGCTGACAACTCCACCGAGAGGGGCACAACGCCTGCCTACTCTTTCAGGAGGCGGAAATAGAGGAATGAAAACATGAGGAAAGAAAAGAGGAAATAAAGAAATGCCGGAAACACAGACATGAACAAAACAAAATACAATAATGTCTATAACGGGAGGCCAAGTCAGTGTCCTTCAGAAAGTTAGCAGGGTTCGATAGGCCTGGTCACGTCGGGAAGAGACACCCCCTTGGAAATAGGCAATCGTCAAGGGTCGCACATTGCAGCCCAATAACTCCATATCCTTAATTAGCAATGCGCGCTGCGCAACGAATGCGGGACACTCTAAAACGAGATGTTCAAGTGTCTCACAGGAGCCGCAAAGCGTACACGACGGGCTGTTCACACGTCCTTGTTGGTATAGGCGCTGTCGCGCACCAACACAGATCCAACCCTTAACTTGTATAAAAGTGCTCTAGCACGACGGGGCAAGCCTCGACCACGAACACGGGGAGGGGAAAGATCCGTCTGCAACACGACGGTCTGGGTGCTGCTTTAGGAGGTGTCGGCATATCAGAAGACGACCGTTTTCAAATATGCAGGAAATGTCAGGGCATTCACATCATGGTGGGCACAACTTGAAGCGAGGCGATCAGCCCTATCATTTGCAGCGATGCCCCGTGCGAGGGTATCCACTGGGCAATGAGGGATACTCCACAGGAAGTAATGTTTAATGAGGGATACTCCACAGTTCTTTAATGATGCATAAAATGGGGCTATTGGCATTCTTGTCTCGTTGATGAGGGTCAG